>NC_090189.1:2708058-3005558 GCF_024679245.1 Pseudorasbora parva
TAGGTTAATAAATAAGCTAAGTTAAATCTATATATTCATAACCATATATCATGTTATCACATAAACTTTAATGGTTTGGGTTTTACGTTTTTCTGAAAAGAGTAACTTCTGCTCACCGAAGCTGCTTTTACTTGATCAAAAATACAGTAAAAATGTGATATAATGTGGTTTGAGCCAGTCTGAGGCGGATCGAGCTGGTCTGAGGTGGTTTAAGCCCGTTTGAGTCGGTATGATACGGTTTGAGTCGGTCTGAGTCAGTATGAGTCTGTCAGATGCGGTTTGAGTCAATCTGAGTCGTACTGAGCCGGTCTGAGGTGGTTTAAGCCCGTTTGAGTCGGTATGATAGGGTTTGAGTCGGTCTGAGTCAGTAAGAGTCTGTTAGATGCGGTTTGAGTCAATCTGAGTCGTACTGAGCCGGTCTGAGGTGGCTTGAGTCGGTTTGAGTCAGTCAGATGCGGTTTGAGTCAATCTGAGTTGGTTTGAGCCGGTCTGAGTCGGTTTAAGCTGGTCTGATGCGGTTTGAATCGGTCGGAGTCGGTCAGATGCGGTTTGAATCGGTCTGAGTCGGTCAGATGCGGTTTGAATCGGTCTGAGTCGGTGTGAATCGGTCTGAGTCAGTCAGATGAGGTTTGAATCAGTCTGAGTCAGTCGGATGCGGTTTGAATCAGTCTGAGTCGATCAGATGCGATTTGAGTCGGTCAAATGTGGTTTGAATCGGTCTGAGTCGGTCAAATGTGGTTTGAATCGGTCTGAGTCGGTCAGATGTGGTTTGAATCGGTCTGAGTTGGTCAGATGCGGTTTGAATCGGTCTGAGTTGGTCAGATGCGGTTTGAATCGGTCTGAGTTGGTCAGATGCGGTTTGAATCGGTCTGAGTTGGTCAGATGCGGTGTGAATCGGCCTGAGTCGGTCAAATGTGGTTTGAATCGGTCTGAGTCGGTCAGATGTGGTTTGAATCGGTCTGAGTCGGTCAGATGTGGTTTGAATCGGTCTGAGTCGGTCAGATGCGGTTTGAATCGGTCTGAGTCAGTCAGATGCGGTTTGAATCGGTCTGAGTCGGTCAGATGCGGTTTGAATCGGTCTGAGTCGGTCAGATGCGGTTTGAATCGGTCTGAGTCGGTCAGAAGCGGTTTGAATCGGTCTGAGTCGGTCAGATGCGGTGTGAATCGGTCTGAGTCGGTCAGATGCGGTTTGAATCGGTCTGAGTCGGTGTGAATCGGTCTGAGTCAGTCAGATGAGGTTTGAATCAGTCTGAGTCAGTCGGATGCGGTTTGAATCAGTCTGAGTCGATCAGATGCGATTTGAGTCGGTCAAATGTGGTTTGAATCGGTCTGAGTCGGTCAGATGTGGTTTGAATCGGTCTGAGTCGGTCAGATGTGGTTTGAATCGGTCTGAGTCGGTCAGATGCGGTTTGAATCGGTCTGAGTCAGTCAGATGCGGTTTGAATCGGTCTGAGTCAGTCAGATGCGGTTTGAATCGGTCTGAGTCAGTCAGATGCGGTTTGAATCGGTCTGAGTCGGTCAGATGCGGTTTGAATCAGTCTGAGTCGGTCAGAAGCGGTTTGAATCGGTCTGAGTCGGTCAGATGCGGTGTGAATCGGTCTGAGTCGGTCAGATGCGGTTTGAATCGGTCTGAGTCGGTCAGATGCGGTTTGAATCGGTCTGAGTTGGTCAGATGCGGTTTGAATCAGTCTGAGTTGGTCAGATGCGGTTTGAGTCGGTCAGATGCGGTGTGAATCGGTCTGAGTCGGTCAGATGTGGTTTGAATCGGTCTGAGTTGGTCAGATGCGGTTTGAATCGGTCTGAGTTGGTCAGATGCGGTTTGAATCGGTCTGAGTTGGTCAGATGCGGTGTGAATCGGCCTGAGTCGGTCAGATGTGGTTTGAATCGGTCTGAGTCGGTCAGATGCGGTTTGAATTGGTCTGAGTCGGTCAGATGTGGTTTGAATCGGTCTGAGTCGGTCAGATGTGGTTTGAATTGGTCTGAGTCGGTCAGATGTGGTTTGAATTGGTCTGAGTCGGTCAGATGTGGTTTGAATCGGTCTGAGTCGGTCAGATGCGGTTTGAATCGGTCTGAGTTGGTCAGATGCGGTTTGAATCGGTCTGAGTTGGTCAGACGCGGTGTGAATCGGCCTGAGTCGGTCAGATGCGGTGTGAATCGGTCTGAGTCGGTCAGATGCGGTTTGAATTGGTCTGAGTCGGTCAGATGTGGTTTGAATCGGTCTGAGTCGGTCAGATGCGGTTTGAATCGGTCTGAGTCGGTCAGATGCGGTTTGAATCGGTCTGAGTCGGTCAGATGCGGTTTGAATTGGTCCGATGCGGTTTGAATCGTCTGAGTCGGTCAGATGTGGTTTGAATTGGTCTGAGTCGATCAGATACCGTTTGAATCGGTCTGAGTCGGTCAAATGCGGTTTGAGTCGGTCTGAGCCGGTCAGATGCCGTTTGAGTCAGTCAGATGCGGTTTGAATCGGTCAGATGTGGTTTGAATCGGTCTGAGTCGGTCAGATGCGGTGTGAATCAGTCTGAGTCGGTCAGATGCGGTTTGAATCGGTCTGAGTCGGTCAGATGCGGTTTGAATCGGTCTGAGTCGGTCAGATGCGGTGTGAATCGGTCTGAGTCGGTCAGAAGCGGTTTGAATTGGTCGGAGTCGGTCAGATGTGGTTTGAATCGGTCTGAGTCGGTCAGATGCGGTTTGAATCAGTCTGAACCGGTCAGATGCCGTTTGAGTCAGTCAGATGCGGTTTGAATTGGTCTGAGTCGGTCAGATGCGGTTTGAATCGGTCTGAGTCGGTCTAAATTAGGGGTTGAACGACTTTCATTTTTTTAAAGTCGAGATTTATGTGATGAAAGTCGAGTCGAAGTCCACTAGTCGCTGATGACGTCATTAATTAAAAAAAATAAACCTGAACCTTGAGCTGAGACTCGAACTCGGGTCTTCTTGTGCACAGCAGATACGGCATATGACACAGCGCTGCCCATGAGGTTATTAATCCTGCATAACAGCTCCTGTATCAGTTCTTTTGTCTTATGGTCGTTATATTTCTCACAGATTTCTGCTCGTTCTGAATAAGATACAGATAAAGTAGCACAATAAAGATTACATGTATATGAATGCATTAGTAGCCTAAGTGATGTGTGAATTTATTCTACCTGCCAGCGTCTCTCTACTAATAGTGAAGCTGTGAGTTTGTTATCAAGAAATATATGCTAGCATGTTTCAGTTCCTAAGCTATTTTATTGATAAATCACAGAGCAGTGTTGATACATTTCTGCACCACTGAATGGTTTTGTGTGAGGCGCGCGCGATCTCCGCCCGATGTGCGATCGGCTATGCGTGCGCGTTGCAATGCAGCACGCAGTTTAGCGCGATGATAAACTTACGTGTACAATAAGCCTGCATTCTCCCGATCAGTTCTGAGCATCCAGATGGTAATCAAACATGTCTTGCTGAGAGCTCTCTGAGTATGCAGTTATTTGTCATTTTTAACTGGAAAACAGAGCCTGCGTCAGGAAATGGGTTCTTCTGTTGTGCCCTCTATAGGCCAGTGGCTAGTCGACGTCAAGCTTAAAGCGTCATGACAGAGCATTAAGGTCGACTAGTCGGTCCAACCCCTAGTCTAAATCGGTTTAAGCTGGTCTGATGCGGTTTGAGCTGGTCTGATGCAGTTTGAGCTGGTCTGATGCGGTTTGAGCTGGTCTGATGCAGTTTGAGCTGGTCTGATGCGGTTTGAGTTGGTCTGATGCGGTTTGAGTTGGTCTGATGCTGTTTGAGTTGGTCTGATGCTGTTTGAGCTGGCCTGATGCGGTTTGAGCTGGTCTGATGCGGTTTGAGCTGGTCTGATGCGGTTTGAGCTGGTCTGATGCGGTTTGAGCTGGCCTGATGCGGTTTGAGCTGGTCTGATGCGGTTTGAGCTGGCCTGATGCGGTTTGAGCTGGTCTGATGCGGTTTGAGTTGGTCTGATGCGGTTTGAGCTGGTCTGATGCGGTTTGAGGTTTAATATTCGAGTGTAAATCAGCTGTTTTGCTATGTGACTTAGTAAAGTGTAATTTATTCCTGTGATCAAAGCTGATTTTACCATCATTAATCATTCTAACATGAGGATTTAATGCTCCACAAACATTTATGATTATAATCAGTGTTGAAAACAGTTCATATTTTTGCGGAAACTGATATATTTTATTTCTTAGGATTCTTTGATGAATAGAAAGTTGAATAAAAGCATTAATATCTTTGAAATCAGTGTGTATGAATGAGCTTGCGTCCTCACCTGCACAGATCAGAGGAGAATATATAGAGTTTCTCAGTCTTTGTGACGATTGGATGGAAAGACGCTCCGTCGGTGCCGTTGATCATGTTACACTCGTCTGAACTCCACCAGTTTAACGAACTGACAAACAGAGCAAATAATCCATAAGTCAATCTTCTCTGAGCACAGGCTGATCGTTTGAAATCCATTTATGAATCTCCTGGAGATAAAGGGCGTTTTCTCCTGATTTTACCTCTGTCCGTTCCACTCGTCTATACGAGCAAAGTCCTGATAATTCTGCCTCCCCGTCAAGAACACATAATCACCGTCATCGGTGCCGTTTTTCTGAAACATAATCAATGACGAGAACAAATTCACAGTTAACAGACTAAACACAGAGAAACACAAATACTGTCAATATATCAAAGCACAGTCGCACTGATAACATTAGACATCTGATATTGAAACTGTCACTTTTATTAATTTAATGTGTCCTTAATGGATACAAAAAAATCTAACTGACCCAAAACCTTTGAACGGTAGAGCATTTACACCAAAAAAGTTAAACATCTTTGAATTAATTTATAAAACAAATGGCATATTTTATGTTACACAATATTGACTCACTAACTCACCAAAACAGAAAAATATAAATAAATAAACATTTATATGTAAATATGTATGTATATATTTGATATATATATATATATATATATATATATATATATATATATATAGAGGCATAATATTATGACCAACTTCCTAATATTGTGTTGTTCCCCCTTTTGCTGACCCCTGAAGGTGTGCTGTGGTATCTGGCACCAAGATGTTAGCAGCAGATCGTTTAAGTCCTGTAAGTTGCGAGGTGGGGCCTCCATGGATCGGGCTTGTTTGTTCAGCTCATCCCACAGATGCTCGATTGGATTGAGATCTGGGGAATCTGGAGGCCGAGTCGACTTCTCAAACTGGTTGTTGAGCTCCTCAAACCATTCCTGAAGCATTTGTGCTTTGTGTCAGGAGCATTATCCTGCTGGAAGAGCCACAGCCACCAGAATACCGTTTCCATCAAAGGCTGAACATGGTCTCAGCAATGCTTAGGTAGGTGGAGCGTGTCAAAGTAACATCCACATGGATGGAGGACCCAAGGTTTCCCAGCAGAACATTGGCCAAAGCATCACACTGCCTCTGCCGGCTCGCCTTCTTCCCATAGTGCATCCTGGGGCCATGTGTTCCTCAGGTAAGACACACACACACACACACACACACCCGGCCATCCACGTGATGTAGAAGAACACGTGATTCCTCAGACCAGGCCACCTTCTTCCATTGCTCCGTGGTCCAGTTCTGATCACACGGGCCACTGTTGGTGCTTTTGGCGGGGTCAGGGGTCAGAGGTCACCCTATGCCGCCCCATACGCAACAAACTGAGCTGCTCTGTGTATTCTGACAGCTTTCTATCAGAACCAGCATTAACTTCTGGAGCAGTTTGAGCTCCAGTAGCTCGTCTGTTTGATCGGACCACACGGGCCAGCCTTCGCTCCCCACGGTCATCAATGAGCCTTGGCCGCCCATGACCCTGTGGCCGGTTCTCCACTGGTCCTTCCTTGGAGCACTTTTGATAGATACTGACCACTGCAGACCGGGAACAGCCCACAAGAGCTGCAGTTTTGGAGATGCTCTGACCCAGTCGTCTAGCCGTCACAATCTGGCTCTTGCCAAACTTGCTCAAATCCTTACGCTTGCCCATTTTTCCTGCTTCTAACACATTGTGGCGAGTTAGCCGAGCGAGAGACACGGGAGGAGCGAGTGAAACCGGTGCATGATTGAGAATAAGCGTCACCTGCGAGTCACACCGGTCTCGAGTCCTCTCATGAGGGAGCTCAGAGCCATATAAGAGCGACACTAGTGAAGGATGAGAGAGGACAGGCCTGGATTTTGAGTAATGTTTTGTTCATATTTTATTATGTGTGTGCACTGCAGTCGTCCGTGAAGGGCTGCCCGCATTACTTTCAGTTTGTTTATTTATCTAATAAAGTCTTTGTTTAACGTTCGCCTCCTTCCTTCCCATCTACGAACTGCGTTACACACATCAACTCGGAGGACAAAATGTTCACTTGCTCCCTAATATATCCCACCCACTAACAGGTGCCGTGATGAAGAGATAATATTCACTTCACCTGTCAGTGCTCATAATGTTATGCCTGATCTGTGTATATGTAGACATTAGTAAACACAAACTTTAATGCCTATCTTTCAAATATAATTGAATCTAATAATTCTAACCCAAAGACCCTGTTCTCTGTCATCCAATCTGTTGTGAATCCACCCGTTAATACATGTTCTGTTGCTTCTGATGCTCTATGTGAGGATTCCCAAAAATTCTTCATTGATAAAATCATTAATTTAAGACTTACTGTCTGCTCTACTTTAACCATCCCTCCGAGCCTGTCGCCTGCTTCTGTTTAATGGGATGTCTTTGAACCACCTATTAATCTCCAGACACTGAAGGAAGTGATTGTCAAGATCAAACCAGCACTTTGTGCGTATGATATCATTCACCCTAAATTTTTAAAACAAATCATAGATTCAGTTGGGCCAGGAATGGTCTCTTTCTTGAAGTGGCCACAGTCACCCCTCTTCTTAAGAAGCCCTCACTAGATCCATCAGTTTTAAAAAACTTCCGGCCTATCTCTGTCCTGCCTTTTTTGTCTAAATTACTGGAGAAAATTGTGCTGGACCAACTCCAACACTTTCTGTCACAAAATGGTATCTATGAGGTCTTCCAGTCCGGCTTTAGATCTGCTCACAGCACTGAGTCTGCCCTTCTGAGAGTAATAAATGATACTTATCTCTCCACAGAATCTGGAGATACCGTGGTTCTTGTTCTTTTAGATCTCTCGGCAGCTTTTGATACCATTGACCATCATACTCTTTTATCAAGACTAGAGTCTTGTGTGGGTCTAAAAGCTTCAGTTCTGACATGGTTTCAGTCATACCTGTCTGAAAGGATTTTTTTAGTTAAGATGGGTAATTTCTCCAGCACTGTGGCACCTCTGACCTGTGGTCTTCCTCAGGGCTCTATTTTAGCTCCATCTCTTTTCTCTCTCTATATGCTACCCCTGGGTTATATTTTAAGGAAACATGGAGTATCATTTCATTTCTATGCGGACGATACCCAAATTTATATTCCAATGCAAAGAAACAATTCTACAGCTTTAGAATCTCTGCTTCTATGCTTAGAGGAGGTAAAATCATGGCTAGCCATAAACTTCCTCTTTCTAAATGAAGACAAGACGGAGGTCATTGTATTTGGCCCAAATGAAAACTCTCAGTGTATAAGCCCTGATTTAAAGAGTCTGCCGCCTTTTAAATCCCCAGGAGTGCAGAACCTAGGTGTTCTAGTTGATCAGCATTTAAAATTTGACAAACAAATTTCGTCCGTAATCAGTTCAAGTTTCTACCAGCTTCGTCTACTCTCAAAAATCACAGGCTTTCTTACACCTAGAACTCTGGAAATGGCTGTTCACGCTTTTATCACATCTAGGCTTGACTACTGCAATTCTTTATATTGCGACATTGCAAGCTCTCAAATTGCTCGCTTACAGTTAATCCAAAATGGTGCGGCTAGACTTATTCATAAGTGTAACAAACATGACCATATTTCACCGGTTCTTAAATCTTTACACTGGCTGCCGGTTCGACAGAGAATTGATTTTAAAATTGTAATGTTTGTTTTTAAATCTCTGCATAACTTAGCTCCTGACTATCTCTCTGGTCTTGTTAATCTATACGTTCGGTCCAGAAACTTAAGGTCGATCGACCAGGCTCTGCTGGTAGTCCCTGGTGTTAGACTCAAGCACAGAGGGGAGCGCGCATTTGCAGCGACAGGGCCGCGACTCTGGAACAACCTGCCCTTAGAGATTAGAATGGCTAATACCCTGACGGCTTTTAAGTCTCTGTTAAAAACTTTCCTCTTTTCACAAGCTTTCTGACTACTTTGACTGTTTTGCACTGTCTGTGGTGTTATGTTATCCCTTAACTTGACACTTTTAATTTATCACATCCCCCTTATTATCTGATACAGAGTTTGTTACTCTTTGTCTTTTGCTGTATTATGTTACTGCCTAATTTGCTCTGCATTTATCTCTTCTTAGTTTGCTATTGTTCTGCCTATGATGCTTTTTCGATTATTTAACTGTTAATGCTATTTGATTCTATTACTGCTTCTGTCTTTATATTTTATTTGTAATGCTTTTTCTTCTATGTTCCTTTGTTTTTGTTTTTGTTTAGTTTTCTTTGGATTTTTATCTGGCTTTTTGTAAAGCACTTTGGTCAGTCGAGTGGCTGTTGTAAACGTGCTATATAAATAAATTGACCTTGACCTTTTATGTTACATGCTATATATACTGATTTCAGAACCTACTAATCAGTCAAGGAGGGACAGTTATAGACGGATGCTAAAAACTTCAACTTCAGGTTTGATGACTTCCAGAATTAGTATCACTGATGATCGACTCTTACCTTGTAGAAAAGTCCGAAGTGGTCGTCCGGCACTAAGATTTTGAACACTTTGAGCATTTTGAGCAGCGGGTCTTCGTAACCCCACAGCAGGTCACCGACCCGGTGTGTTGTGAATATGCCGACGTCTTTGGACTTCATCAAGTCAGAGATGATGCGCCTGATTAAGCTGTCTGTGTATTTCTCCATCATGGTCTGAGGGTCAGAAACACACGCATATACACTATTGATTAGCTCATCACTTCTTTATGCAAAATACCATTTCTTACAATTATTTTGACACAATTATCACACCATCTCCTCTTTTCACCAGTTTAAGATGTCTCTTCTTAATCAATTGCATACAAGCTGCAACTGGTTTCATCAGGCTTGATTTTTTTTTTAATGTATGTATGTATATCTGTATATTTACTTTTATTATTATTTTATTATTTTATACACACACACACACACACACACACACACACACACACACACACACACACACACACACACACACACACACACACACATATATATACATTTATGTACATATTTATATATATATATATATATGTGTATATGTACATATATATGTGTATATATATACACACACACACACACACACACACATATATATTGTCAATAATATGAATGCCCTTAACTGTTTATTTAAAGGGTTAGTTCACCCAGAAATGAGGCTGTGATGTTGATCTGCTGACCCCCAGATGTCGGTGTGTTTGTTTCTTCAGGAGAACACAAATGAAGATTTTTAACTCAACCGTTGCTCATATAATGCATGTCAATGGGGTGTATTTCTAATTAGACCTGGGGATGCCCTGGGGGTAAGCAGATAAACATCAAATTTTCATTTTTGGAGGAACTTTCCCTTTAATATTGAATGGATTGATTAGGGAAGTTAAGGTTAGTTTGGTGTGATAGAGAGCTTCTGTCTTTGTTTTGTTAGTATGTATGTTTGTATGTAGTCGATACACTGCAATAAATGCTCTTCTTACTCAGTCATTTTGTCTTGTTTCTTGTCTAAATATCAAAAAATTCTTAAATCAAGATGCATTTCCTAGATAAGTAGAACGAGATGAGATATTTTTTCTTGTTTTGTTAAATCTAAATGAAGCGAGTTTTTGCTTAAAACAGGCAAAATGATCTGCCAATGGGGTGAGAAAAATAATCTTATTTCTGATTGAAATCTTGTTTCTTGTTGCCGTCCCAAACAGAAATAAGATTATTTTTCTCACCCCATTGGCAGATCATTTTGCTTGTTTTAAGCAAAAACTCACTTCATTTAGATTTTATTTTTAAGAAAACAACGACATCTTTTGTCGTTTTACTCATCTAGTAAATGCATTTTGATTTAAGAATATTTAGATATTTGGCATGGAAACAAGAAAAAAATACTGAATAAAAAGATTATTTTTAGGGGTTTTCCTCCTAACAAATAAATAAATATTGATTCCTATTTCAAATTTCTCAGTGGTTTTGGGGATGGAGGTCTCACCACCGCGGGGATGTTGACCGTCCGCACGAGGTCGTCCTCGGAGCCGCGTGACATGTCAGGCTCGAACACGTATGTTTTTGGATTGACAGCTTGCACTCTGGTTCCGTTGTCCATGAATCTCACATCCTCTTTTGGCCGATACTCCCTGAAAGAGGAAATTCAAGATTTCAGATCTGGTTCTTATTGACTTTATGAAAACAGTAACGTTTCAACAACAGATCATGCAATCCAAATAAGATCTGCACTGCAAAAAATGCTCTTCTTATTTAGTATTTTTGTCTTGTTTCCAGTCCAAATATCTAAAAAGTCTGTGAGAAAAATAATCTTATTTCTGATTGGGACGGAAACAAGAAAAAAAGATTTCAATCAGAAATAAGATTATTTTTCTCACCCCATTGGCTGATCATTTTAGCCGTTTTAAGCAAAACTCACTTCATTTAGATTTGATTTTCAAGAAAAAATATCTTATGTATTTTACTG
Source organism: Pseudorasbora parva (assembly GCF_024679245.1). Taxonomy (NCBI): domain Eukaryota; kingdom Metazoa; phylum Chordata; class Actinopteri; order Cypriniformes; family Gobionidae; genus Pseudorasbora; species Pseudorasbora parva. The sequence continues at coordinate 2,718,795 of NC_090189.1, forward strand.
ATCTAGTAATGCATCTTGATTTAAGAATTGTTAGATATTTAGACTAGAAACGACAAAATTACTGAGGAAGAAGAGCATTTTTTGCAGTGTGAATCTGGCGATGTGGGCGCCCCCGTTTTAGGAACGGTTATTGATGTGTCGTCAACAAGGGTCATGTGACCCTGAAGACTGGAGTAATGATGATAAATTCAGCTTTGATCACAGGAATAAATCACACTTCACTATATATTCACATACAGAACAGATGAGTTACACTGGAGGAATATTTCCCTGTTTTCCTGGAGTTATGATCAGTCTTTTGACCGGCAGTGTGTGTTGTGTCGGCTCACCTGTATGTGTACGGGCCGATCTCTATGACCGAGGGTTTGTCTCCCTTCAGAACCTCAGCAGGATTGGTCAGATTAAAGAAGTAAAACTGCATGTAAACTGGCGGCGGCGGGTTTTGCCACACCGAAAACGCTTCTGTTCCATTTTCCAGAATTATTTGCTGTGATGGAAAGTGAATTGTGGGTAGAAATGATCAAAGTTACTCATACTGAAATCATTTAGGCAGAGAAACTCATAAAGCAACTTTATTCCTTCATAATCTCAAAGTGCATATTTATTTTATATTTATTACAATTCGTTACATTACTTAATTTCTCTCTTCTAGCATATGAATATGATATTAAATGCCCAAAAATGCAGTGGGTCCAACAGACCCACGAACATTGGCTGAAGAACAAAAATATGAACACCACACAAGGGTTCATTCAACACCATGGTATTATGGAATAAAATTTAAATAGTAATAATGCTAGAAAAAATATTTATAAACTATGATATTACAATATAATAAATTATTATATAATATATTTTGTGAGAAGAAAAAAAAATACTACTACATTATATATATATATATATATATATATATATATATATATATATATATATATATATATATATATATATATGTATGTATGTATGTATGTATGTATGTATATATATATATATATATATTCAAATTATATATTATATTATTATATATAACATAAAATATTATTATCATTATATAGTATTATAATATTATTATACAATATACTATGATATAAAATTATAAATTATTATATTATGTATTATATAATAAGACTTTTACATAATATAATGTATGGAGAAAATCATAATCACAATATTCCAATAATTCCACAATAATATCAAATTACATATCATATAACATAATCATAATACTAATAATACTAACATAAAATATATTACATACTACTACTACTACTAATATATATATATATATATATATATATATATATATATATATATATATATATATATAAGTAGTAGTATATTAGTAGTATATATATATATATATATATATATATTTATTAGTAGTAGTATATTAGTAGTATATATATATATATATATATATATATATATATATATATACACACACACACACATACACACACACACTAATATACTAATTTATATTATGAATTATAAGTAAATAATATATACCATAATATATACCATAGTGTGTGTATGTTTATATATATATAATTTATATTATAAATTATAAGTAAATAATATATACCATAGTGTGTATATGTTTATATATATATAATTTATATTATAAATTATAAGTAAATAATATATACAATAGTGTGTGTATGTTTATATATATAATTTATATTATAAATTATAAGTAAATAATATATACCATAGTGTGTGTATGTTTATATATATATAATTTATATTATAAATTATAAGTAAATAATATATACCATAGTGTGTGTATGTTTATATATATATATAAACATACACACACTATGGTATATATTATGGTATATATTATTTACTTGTAATTCATAATATAAATTAGTAGTATATTTTATATTATTATAATATATTTTCATAATATTATTTGAGGAAAAAAATACTACTAACTATTACTACTAATAATGTTTAATAATATAAGATATAAATCTTACCTAATAGGCCTATGTTTGATTTATAAAAAAACATATCTCTACCATATTTAATGTCACAGTATCTATATGCAAAACAGCATAAACGTGATATGAATTACACTCACTGACCTCCTTTATCATGTTGTTCAAGAGCTTCTGAAAGACTTCCGACAAAACCATCGCGATCCCGGCGATTAACAGCAGAATGCAGAGCAGCCCAGTGCTGTAAACACAGCAGGCCCGGAGCCGCATGATCAGCTCGGCTCGGTTCCGACAGAGAAGGACAAAGAGACGGACAGAGAGCAGCTGATCGGACTGAGAGTGTTTACATGTGTCCGACTGAGCAGGAGAGCGACAGCGAGACCCACACGGAGCGGAAAACAGCCGCTTACAGTGAGACTTAGCCGGGTGTTCCTGCAGGGGGCGCTCGGTGGCTCAATCAACACGAGCCTCCACACAGACCAACAACCTTACATAGATGTTTGTCTTATTAGAGTTATAAAGTATTATTATTTTTTTAACATATTACTTCAAAAAGATTATCATATGAAATATAAAAGGAAACACGCTATTTTAAACTCTACAAAAAGACATGTAATCTTAATGCTGTCTATAGCAGCTGAGAAATGTAGCGATCAGGTATCAAGTGACTGCAATAATCCTGCCTTCGTGCTATCGGAATTATCGTAATACGAGTTTCCCAGGTAAAAATTGCACATGAACGCCCTCCCATTTCAAAATTTGAATGCAATAAGCTCGTAATTACAACTTCAGAAGTGGGAATTATCAAATTTCCGATAGCACGTGAAGGCGCCATTAATTAACGATTCAATTAAGCCACAACAATAAGTACTTTTTCACCGCCAGCAGTCGCTTATTTAAAACAAAGGCGTAGCTTGTTGACGCCTGGATGAGTTTTTATTCTGCTGCGAGTGCTTTCGCTTCTTCCGCTCTTGTGTAAGCTATGTGGGGGAACGCGCTGTTTTATCATATCACACACATTTGAGTGTGTTAAAGTGTTATGTTATAATGCTACTCTTCACTTGTTCAAACGGCAGTGAGCGAGATCATATTAAGCATGGTAAAACATTGTACTCTGTGCGGTAAATCAAGAACACCAGATTTACGCAATAAGACTAGGCCTAACTGTGTTGACCTGGAGGACAATGATTAGTTTCTGTCCATAAATTATCCAAACATGTCTAATAAAACACATCAGATATTAAAGTGTCTTTGGTGTTTCCATGGTTTCGGAAATCGAGGGTAACAAGGGCATGTCATGCGTGTCCTGATTTAAATAGCTTATTTCTCTGGATTTAAACATTCTTGAAAACATTTAGGATAATTTGAGTATACAAGCCATATAACAAAAATTATAAATAACAAACAAATAACACTGGCTTTTGGGTATTTTAATCCAAAAATCTTACATATTGTGCCTTTAACTGACGGTGGAGAATTATTTTGAATCGGTGAATTTAACCAGCTAACGGGACAACGTCCGGGTCGCCATTTTGAGACACTTTTAATAACGTTTACCTTCCTGCTAATTCTATTTCTAGTGATAACTGACAGAACCGCCGCCCACTCGTGAATCAGCCACTTTTATAACTTATCACTGCCTCAATATGACATGTGATCCGCCATATTAACAGGATTTATGCGGATTACTGCGACACAAATCAACAACTTTAGCCATTGTATTAATCCTAATTTCAGTGAAGCAGTTAATCAGCATAGCATTCATCCCGAGGAAAGGTCATATGACCCGGTACGCATGCGCAGCTCGCTCAGAACTCTGCGAACCGCTGAGACCTGAGAACCATAGACTGTAAAAAATAGCTGAGAACACGCACTCAAGTTGAGAGTGGAGTAGCTAGCGAGCAAAGAACATCCGCAGAACGGTCAGGTGATCGTGTGCGCATGCGCAGTGCCGCTGGCGGTTGTCTGAGTGATTTCAGTTTTGTGTTGAATGTTTAGCAGAGGTGTTGTTTGACTGTATGTCTTCATCTTATCGGGTTTTCTTCGGGTTATTATTACTTTCGCTTTCTGTTCGTGATCCGCAGTGGATTCGGCTGGTGAGTTTCTGTTTCTAATGCGGGAAAGTGAAAGATTCAAAACATCGAGCCGAGTCCAAAATCAGATTGTTTTTATTTACCAAACTCAAGTAAGTTAATCAGTCATGGCATTAAACGAACTAACGGCCTAATAATGCCTTAATGAAATATTATGAAATATAGTTTTATTTCCAGCAGAAATTATCCTACACAAACCAAAAGAAAAAGAAGCTTGAAAGTCCTGTTAAACTTATTAACTGTGTCAAGTAATTAAAATGAGTAAAACTAGGTTTTTCTAACCTTACTAAATTAAGTTATCATATATATATATATATATATATATATATATATATATATATATATATATATATATATAAATAATTAAGACCCCCAAATATGATTGACATGACACTAAAACTCAAAAAGCTGCTATACATTTTTTATATATAAATACCTTATTTATGCTTTGCAAATTAATATAAATATGTGTGAAATCTATTTTTAGAAAATGTGTTTTATATAATTAATTTTTTTGTACAGTTATATATATATATATATATATATATATATACACACATATGTTTATGATATGTTTTCCTTTAATCACATCTAATAGTTAATAAACATATATATATATATTTACACAAATACAAACATACATAATGTATATATTTACACCATGTTAGATTAATCACGTATTAATAATCTGTAATTAATTAAAACATTTAAAAAATAAAAAAAGTATTAAAATCAATACAAACTATTTAGTGCTGTACTAAAAAGTTTGTATTGATTTTAATACTTTTTAAATATATTTAAATAAATGTATTTATTTAGATAAATTCTATTATTATTATTTATTTTGTTCATTATTCACAGTTTTTTCATAATTTAAAATGTCATGCGACTTGTATGCATTCATTGGTCGAAGGTAGAGCCCTGAATTATTAAATGCATGATTGAGTGTTAGACAATAGGCACACATCTTTGATCTGGCACGTCATCCTCAATAAACAACTCAGATCCTTCAAATATTCATACTCTAGTGTAATCGACGCGTCATCCTCAATAAACGACTCAGATCCTTCAAATATTCATACTCTTGATTGACTCGCGTCATCCTCAATAAACCCGTCTCTTGTGTGATACCCAGAAATGTTTAATATTCAGCTCTAATATGACCTCTGAGCTGTGCGGTGTCCAGAATAATAATCCTCCACTGTGTGTTAATAGGCCAGAGGAGAACTGAGTCTGGTTTCTCTAAGGTTTATTTTTCTCCATCATGCCCTGATGGAGTTTCGGTTCCTTTGGTCGCCTTTGGCTTGGCTCGCTCAGTTGGGGACACTAACATTATGATCCAACTTATTCAACTAAATATACAAATACAATTAATTTATCAGGTTACATTTAATTCTATAAACTATAATACTGATATGCCAACATTGTCGCTCTATGATAAATTAAAATAAGCTGATAACATCACTGTTTACTCCAGAACGACTGTACAGCTGAATCTAATTCTGCTGCAGTATTGTCCTGTTTAACACTGAAGCTGCTCTGAAACAATCGTGATTGTAAAAGCGCGATATAAATAAGGTTGACTTGATGTGTTTTGTCAGAGCGCTATGAGAGGAGTGTGTGAGGATGGCAGCGTCCCCTGAGTCGAGTGTTTCGTCTCTTCTGGCCACATCAGGCCGTCTGCAGAGCTCGCTCCATCCTGAGCCCATCATCGCCTCCATCAGATATAAGGACAAGCACTACGCCTCCGCCTCCGATGCCCTCGACGCCTACATACGGGACTTCCAGAGGAGTCAGACGGGAACGCTGGAGCTGCCCAAAGAGCGCTCAAAACCTCAGCCCAGGAACAGAGATGGTACATCGCTTTACATCTTATTCATAAGCTCTGTAGATCACCACAGACAGCTCAGGCCAATTGTATTTAATCTGGATTATTCCTTAAAATCTGCAGGTTTTTATTTTATTAACACTATTTTTATTATTATTATTTCATATTTTGAGTTTTATTATTTTATATTAAGCATTTTCATTGTCATGTTGGTGTTAGTTAGCCTGACAAGCCAGAGCCACATCAAGATCTCTCCATTGACGGCTCAATCTGAGGGGCGGATAAACGGCTGTCTGTCAAACTCCCTCTGCACGCGATAGGATAGCGCTACAACCAACCAGAGCAACGAAGGTGAAGCAGAGCTCGCTGACAGATTAAACATTCGCCGTATCCGGTCGGCTAAACTCTGAACACATCTTCCCTTTTTAAGAATGACTTCAGTGCCGTTCTTTGTTCTTTTCTCAGAGAAAAACTTAACTCAAGTCTTCCAGAGTCGCGGTCAAAGCTGATTCGAAAGACCGCCGTTCGCCAGTTTCTGTGTTTACTAGAAGCACGCAAACGCAACTCGGCCGTCGTCATTATGGCCCCGCCCACCGACTCTATACACGATGTGATTGGCCCGTCCAGAGTTTGGCGTTTACAGCTCAGAAGGGTATTGAGAGTTGGTAGACGACACTCGCGGGCAGATTAAATTTGCTGCCGTTAGGGTGCGTCTAGATTTCTAGGCTAGGTGTTAGTCTTAGTTTTTTGTCATTTAGTACGTTACCTTATTTTCAGTGAGTTGCAAGTCAACATTTCTAATTAGGATCGTTTGTTACATGTTTGGTTATTATGAATGTATGTGATTTAAATATATTTTTTATTGTACTTTTAGTTTATGCTTTAGTCACTTTTGTTGTGTTATTGTCTTTTATTAGCTTTGGTTTTAGTTTTTATTCATTTTTTTCTTAATTTTAGTTATAGCAATTTATATTTAATTACAAAATTATTCTTAATTTAGGATTTAAACTTTTATTTGTAGTTAGTTGCTCAACATTTCTATATAAGTGTTTAATATATATATATATATTTAGTTTTAATTTTGTATTTAATTTTTGTTTCAATTCTAGTTTTAGTATTTTTTTTTTGTACTTAAACTTATTTTAGTTAGTTGCCAAGTCAATATTTCTCATTTGGTAATTTCTTATAAAATCTTATATTTTCTTATATTATGTATATATAATGCGTGTGTGTGTGTGTGTGTGTGTGTGTATTAATTCAGTTAACGTTTATCTTATTTACGCTAATGAAAATCTATTTGAATAGTTTAATATAACACCAGCAGCACTGAATCTGTTCTCTTGATCTCATTATAATGTGCTGTGTTTTCATTGGCTGTGCTTGACGGCTGCAGTGCTGAAGACGAGTTTGACGGATGGAGAGCTGAACTTCCTGAACATTCCCGTCCGGAAGCGAGACTGTGATGGGCTCAGTGTGACGACCGACGACCTCTTGGCTCTCCCGAACGACGGCTCTCTCCCGGTGACCCGAACATCCGCCCTCCTGTCCCGGTCCGGAAGATTCCCAATGGGATTGAGCTTTAACTCCAGCTCCCGGTCCCGCTCCGCAGCGGCTCAGAAACGCTCCATGCGGAGACTCCCTATGGACGATTTACTGATGGGCGGCTTGCGATCGCATCGTGAGGCTCCTCCTCTCAACATCCTGCTAGCCAATCAGACGCTTCCACCCGACACGCCCAGATCCAGTTATCTCCCGCGCTGGATGACCAGCCAGAAATCTGAGATGGATTTTTCTGGCATGACCAGCGTTCCTGACCTGAAGTACCCAATGTGGCTCGGACAGTGTGAAGGGTCATCAGAAGGTCAGCGGAGCGAGCGTCCTCTCAGGGTTCCTTCATGGGTCGCAGATCTGGAGGAGTCCGACACTAAAGGTCATTACAGTTGACTAAAACCAAAACTAAAATCATTAAACAAATGGTAATAAACATTTACTACAAATATTAGGTAGTCGCTCATTTTCAGTTTAGCTTGATATATTAAAGCTGCACTATGTACGTTTCCATCCGCTAGATGTCCCCTATTCAAAACAAAGGCGTAGTTTGATGACGCCAAGTTTGAGCTCAGAATCTTGGGACAAAAATCATGGTGGGAAAGAAATCATGTTAATAATCAAATCCATCAACGTTACTGTAGTGGGAAGCAGATCAGGAGTGAGTATTGAGGAGCTGAGCAAGGCTGCTGGAGCGATTGTTAATGAGATTAACAACACACACCTCACGAGCAGCAGGACTTTTATTATGCCACAGTCGCCGGCGCCATTTCCTCTTCTTGGGTCATGAGTGTGAGGTAACGCAGCTCTGTTTATCATATTAGACACATTTAAAGGGTTACTTCAGCGATAAGCATATGGCTTTGTATCAGGAGAAACCCTGGAGTATATTCGAATGATCGTTCTCTCCCATGTAATCTGACTCCTGCTGCGTTTGTGCTGTGACACTTCCTCAGTGGCTCGCTCACATTATATTGAACAGACACGTTCATTTTCTAACTGTAGTGTCTGTTCTAGGGCTGTCAAAATTGCTCAAAAATGACGTTCGAATATTCCCTCAAAAATAAACACGAATATTCGAACTATTCGAACATCTGGGCACTCATTTTGTCAATGACGCGCATTACGTCAATAACAGGACACATTAATACAAAGAGACATTAACTACTTGTATAGTTTGTCTATTTAAGTTTATACATATTTGACAACATATTACTTACACAAAAACAAGTAGACTGTTATTATAAATTATATAATTATTATATATAAATTAACTAATGGCCAAGACCGCAGACCTCTCTCTCTCTCTCTCTCCCTCTCTCTCTCTTTATGTCTGTCTCTCTCTCTCTCTCTCTCTCTCTCTCTCTCTCTCTCTCTCTCTCTCTCTCTCTCTTTATGTCTGTCTCTCTCTCCCTCTCTCTCTCTCTCTCTCCCTCTCTCTCTCTCTCTCTCTCTCTCTCTCTCTCTCTCTCTCTCTCTTTATGTCTGTCTCTCTCTCTCCCTCTCTCTCTCTCTCTCTTTATGTCTCTCTCTCTCTCTCTCTCTCTCTCTCTCTCTCTCTCTCTCTCTCTCTGTCTCTCTGCAGAGAACGGTTTAAATGAACAAACTTTGAGTGCTGATCAAGAGTTTTGTGCAAGCAATTTAAGGTCGCGAGACTCGCGACTCTTGTCCCAAATATAGCAGGCTTCATTCAGTGATTGAAAGTTGAGAGTTGGGCTCTGCACTTTCTGCCATCTTCCCTGCAAGACGCGTCCACTTTCAGCAGTGACAGTGCGACTCCTGTGACCTGTCTCTGAACCCCCATGCGCGCGCTCACTCGCAAAGCAGACAGCCACGCCTCGACTACCGCGGCAGGGGATTTTTTCCCGCTTTTTTTTTAAAATTTGAATATTAATTTTCACCTTCGAAATGTGTTTTTTAAAAACTATTCGAATATATATTTGAATTTAGAATATTCGTTGACAGCCCTAGTCTGTTCTCTAACTGAACGGATTTTATGAAGATGAACGCGGTGGGCAAGTGATTCAGTGATTCAGTGATTCAGTAGTGGTGGCTTTGGGAGTGGCCTCGTAGGGCAGTGCAAAGCAAGTGCATTCTGGGAATTGTTGTCTTTCATCCCCATGAGACAAAAATAAATTTTCATTCTTTTCTCAGTCTAGAGAGCACCAAATTCAAAAATTTCACATTTTGTCTACATTAATGACCCAGTTATACAGATTCGTCTCCCTAGTGCTGAAATACCCCCTTTGAGTGTGTTGAAAATGATGTTATGACGTTACTCTGTGTGTTCGCTCAGCGGCTTGTTCACACTGCTAAGAGTAAAGTAAACCGGAAACCGGAACGCAGATATGATGTCGTCGACAGGCGACGCCCTCACACATCCCGGCCCGGTTGGTTAAAATAGCAATTTTCTCACTATTTACAAAGAGTTGGAAACATTTGGGATATTGTAAGAACTCAACTGACCAAAATCTATAACACCAGGCTGGTGTTTTTGGATATTTTACTGCAAAAATGCTACATAGTGCACCTTTAAAATAAAAATGAATAAATAAAAATAACAAGCGGACATACAAATGACAAAAATACTAAAACTTTAACTAAAACAAACTTTAACAAAACTTTAATTGTAAGTTTTTCAGTATTTCTGTTGATGTTTGTTTTTTTAATCCCAGTTTTTTTAGCTTTATGGGTCCTGCACACTGTGCGATTTTTCAAAATCCTTTGTGAATGTCCCTTGTCAGACTGTACGAACATGATCCCCGATGATCGCCATGATCACACTGTAAGATCTCAGTTGGCTTTAATGTCAGACTGCACGATAGTGAAGGCGCGCTAAAGACGGACACACACAAGAAAACTCGTCCGGAGTTTTATATCATCAATGAATGAAGCGTTCGGTGACAGTGAGCTGCATTACATTCGTGATTAAAATGCTGGCTATAAATAAATCTCTAGCTCTCGTTTTGGTCATAGTTTGTCTTGAAAAACGGAGATATTTGACCGTCGTCGTAGCAGAAGTCACACTGCAGGATTGTGCGCCAAATCTTCTGACACTGCCAGAATTTTGTGAGGCCAAATCTGACCGCGGTGGTCATTAAACGGCAATTAAAGGGATAGTTCACCCAAAATGAAAATTAGATGTTTATCTGCTGACCCCCAGTGCATCCAACATGTAGGTGTGTTTGTTTCTTCAGTAGAACACAAATTAAGATTTTTAACTCAACCGTTGCTGTGTGTCGGTCATATAATGGGGTGAATGGGTAACAATTCTATGAGAGGAAAACAAACAAACAAAAAAAACATGCTTAGACAACGTGCACAAACCCTGCTGCTCCTGACGACACACTGTTGTCTTAAGACACGAACCGATCGGTTTCTGTGGGAAACACAACAGTATTTGTTATTTTTTTACCTCATATCCCGACGAGTCTCATCAAGTTTTCCCATCGGCTGTTACTTCCGTTAGGTGAGGTCAAAACAGACGCGATCATATATATACAGTATTGTTCAAAATAATAGCAGTACAATGTGACTAACCAGAATAATCAAGGTTTTTAGTATATTTTTTATTGCTACGTGGCAAACAAGTTACCAGTAGGTTCAGTAGATTGTCAGAAAACAAACAAGACCCAGCATTCATGATATGCACGCTCTTAAGGCTGTGCAATTGGGCAATTAGTTGAAAGGGGTGTGTTCAAAAAAATAGCAGTGTCTACCTTTGACTGTACAAACTCAAAACTATTTTGTACAAACATTTTTTTTTCTGGGATTTAGCAATCCTGTGAATCACTAAACTAATATTTAGTTGTATGACCACAGTTTTTTAAAACTGCTTGACATCTGTGTGGCATGGAGTCAACCAACTTGTGGCACCTCTCAGCTGTTATTCCACTCCATGATTCTTTAACAACATTCCACAATTCATTCACATTTCTTGGTTTTGCTTCAGAAACAGCATTTTTGATATCACCCCACAAGTTCTCGATTGGATTAAGGTCTGGAGATTGGGCTGGCCACTCCATAACATTCATTTTGTTGGTTTGGAACCAAGACTTTGCCCGTTTACTAGTGTGTTTTGGGTCATTGTCTTGTTGAAACAACCGTTTCAAGGGCATGTCCTCTTCAGCATAGGGCAACATGACCTCTTCAAGTATTTTAACATATGCAAACTGATCCATGATCCCTGGTATGCGATAAATAGGCCCAACACCATAGTAGGAGAAACATGCCCATATCATGATGCTTGCACCTCCATGCTTCACTGTCTTCACTGTGTACTGTGGCTTGAATTCAGAGTTTGGGGGTCGTCTCACAAACTGCCTGTGGCCCTTGGACCCAAAAAGAACAATTTTACTCTCATCAGTCCACAAAATGTTCCTCCATTTCTCTTTAGGCCAGTTGATGTGTTCTTTGGCAAATTGTAACCTCTTCTGCACATGCCTTTTTTTTAACAGAGGGACTTTGCGGGGGATTCTTGAAAATAGATTAGCTTCACACAGACGTCTTCTAACTGTCACAGTACTTACAGGTAACTCCAGACTGTCTTTGATCATCCTGGAGGTGATCATTGGCTGAGCCTTTGCCATTCTGGTTATTCTTCTATCCATTTTGATGGTTGTCTTCCGTTTTCTTCCACGTCTCTCTGGTTTTGCTCTCCATTTTAAGGCATTGGAGATCATTTTAGCTGAACAGCCTATCATTTTTTCACCTCTTTATAGGTTTTCCCCTCTCTAATCAACTTTTTAATCAAAGTACGCTGTTCTTCTGAACAATGTCTTGAACGACCCATTTTCCTCAGCTTTCAAATGCATGTTCAACAAGTGTTGGCTTCATCCTTAAATAGGGGCCACCTGATTCACACCTGTTTCTTCACAAAATTGATGACCTCAGTGATTGAATGCCACACTGCTATTTTTTTGAACACACCCCTTTCAACTAATTCAACTAATTGCCCAATTGCACAGCCTTAAGAGCGTGCATATCATGAATGCTGGGTCTTGTTTGTTTTCTGACAATCTACTGAACCTACTGGTAACTTGTTTGCCACGTAGCAATAAAAAATATACGAAAAACCTTGATTATTCTGGTTAGTCACATTGTACTGCTATTATTTTGAACAAGACTGTATATATATATATATATATATATATATATATATATATATATATATATATATATATATATATATATATATATATATATATATTAATTCCTCATTAGTGCCTGTGCGGATCGGTTGAATGAGGATCTACATAATGTATGTCTATGATCGCGTCGGTTTTATGACCTCATCTAACGGAAGTAACAGCCGATGGGAAAACTTGATGAGACTCGTCGGGATATGTATAAATACTGTTGTGTTTCTACATATTGGATTCACTGAGGGTCAGCAGATAAACATCTAAATTTCATTTTTGGGTGAACTAACCCTTTAAATGGCTGCTGGTCAAACTAACGACCAAAGACGTCAGATTTTAGCTTAGGATCAGAGGAATATTTTAGGATTCGCAAAATTTGTCTCAGACGGCAAAATCGCACAGTGTGCACCCGGCTTTAGTTAGTGATGACCTGTCGTATCCCAGATGAAACCCTCACAGGTCTCTGGTGTTTGTCTCAGATGGTCAGATGTTAAACACACCTGTGTCTCTCTGCGGGCCGCTGAAGGAGCACAACAGTTCAGCAGATACGGAGGACGCGCTGAACGCAGACCGATCCTGGGACAATCCGCCTGTGGCGTTGTGAGTCATTTTGCACATTTACATTTATGCATTTGGCAGACACTTTATCGAAAACAACTTACATTGGATTTTAATGTACACATTTAACATTTTTGCCAGTTCTTGCTTTCCCTGGGACTCGAACCCATGACCTTGGGGTTGCTAGCGCCACGCTCTACTGTTTGAGCCATTTTAAAAAAACATCTTAAAATAGATGGGGGGGGGACACACGAAAACACTGATTGTTTCAGTCAATCTTGAGTACCTATAGAGTAGTATTGCATCCTTCATATCTCTGAAAAGTCTTTAGTTTTATTATATTTATAAGAGAAATATAGGCTGTACCGTCTTTCCAGAAAAAAAAAAGGCTGGAGGCATATCATGTGGGCGGAGCTATTGACTATTGTATGCGATTAAACGCTAGTAGTAGCAAGTGGATTGGTTTTGCACGTCAGACTAGTGTATACATAGAAACACAATGGAATAGCAGCACATTTTTAATGACGAAGCACACTTTGTGAGAACATCCCCTAGGTTTATGTTTGGGTGGTTTTACAATAAACAAACTGACACCTATAGTGGTCAGCTCAACAAATGTATTTAAACACACACCATATGATGCTTCCAAAGCACGACCGTGAACCTTTATCGCTCCATCAAAAACTCACTTCTTCGGTGACGTTGTTGATTTGGTGTAAAAATCCTTCCTGAAAGGAATCTTTTTTGTATCATCCTAAAGCCAAGCAAAGCATGTTTATGGTCGTGCATTCGCTCTCGCTCTGGTCGCGTGAGAAGAGCCCATACAAGGACATTCTGCCTCATCTGACGTCACACCGACCCATACCGGAAGGAGTATTTGTCCATGTTAAGGATAGGAATTCACATCTTAAACAGTGTAAAAAGTCAGTATACATTAAACAGCATTCCCCCCCTTAACATGTCCTGTCATCTGTAGTAAATCTCCAGTGCCAGTGGGTGGCGCCGATGAACAGCAATTGCCTGAAGAGTTTCAGAGGAGCAAGGTACAGTACGTGAAACTCATGCTTCCTGCGTCCCAATTCGCTTACTTATACAACGTCCTAAAAGTATGTTCTCTTTTTGTGAACAATAAGGACATATTTTGAGTGTGTAGCAGAAGAGTATGCCAGCTTCGGGACTACTTCACCATCTTTAACGGACTCTGTCGCTTAGTTACGAGCATCCCATAACCGTTTAATCTGCCCTGTCAATCATCACACAGTTCAAATCCTACACATTCAGTTTAATCTCCTGCCGTATCGGAGAGAAATGTAGCCGCTCGTTGATCTACCGTGTGTGTCTTTAAGGCAGAAACTCTCCTCGTGTGTTTGCAGTTTAAATATAATGACGCATTTAAAAGTTAAAGGCCAAACGTGTCATTACATAAGTTCTCAATGCTGCTGCAGATGAAATATAATGTGGACAACACTGAATAAATATATTTTTATCAGGTTAAATACTGATAGTTGGTCACTCAAACCTTTATCTAAACCTCTCAACTTAACCATCGGACTCGCACATCCGCCATATTTGTAGTTTTTTAACACTTTTAATCCGTGTTTGTAGTTTTCATCGAATCCTCATCCAACCTCACAATGGGTTATGGGTAATATCAGCCGTTAGAGTCCGCACCAATCCGCACTTCGAATTCAGACCGGAAATAGTAAACCATCCGGGTATCTTTGGATTACTCTTTTCAACACACTACGATTTGGGACATACTAATTCTATTTTCGAATACTATATAGTACGGATAGTATGCGAATTGGGACGCAGGGTCTGTCTTTTATTGACACTCCTCTTTACTACACCTGTACTGAGAGTGTTTGTCTGTAGTCTGCAGCTTCCGGCTCATCAGGATACAGCAGCAGAAAACATCCAGGTCCAGTGGAGGCGCTCAAACACATGCTGTTCCGCCTGCAGGACGTCGAGCTGAAAATCAGCCAATCACACGCGACCAGTGAAGCCCAAACCCCTCAGATGGAGAGAGAAACACTGGAGCCGGTACAGTCAAAATCACAAAAATATTTCCAATATACAGATAAAAATACAGACTTATGTGTGCACATGAGAAACCATTAAACTTTCCATATAGGGCAATGCACACTGAGCCACATATTGCATCTTCAGCCCACTTCACAGTGTCATTTCTTGGCCACTACCAAGTATGCATTGAAACAGACTTAAGTCCTTGAAATATGACGTACTACTACCCTCAGAAAAGCCACATTTTTAACACTTTTCCACAGTACCAGTCTTTTTATAGACCCTTGAACTTGGGGAATAGGCCAATACACATGGCCGTATTGTGCCATCAGCCCATTTCCTGTCATGGTTTCTCCGCCACCACAGAGGACGAGTTAGATTAGACATTAGGCCTTAATATTAGAGGTACTAACATAATGAAAGCCAATTTCTTAATACTTTTTCACAGTACCAGTCTTTATTTATAGACCCTTGAACTTGGCGAATAGGCCAATATACACAGCTGTATTGTGCCATCAGCCCATTTAGATTAGATTGGTCATTAGGCATTGACATTAGAGGTATGGCCCAATTTTTAACAAAAAGGTCTCTATTAATTCATGTCCATATCCATGCTCGTTTTCTTCATAGTAAGATGACAGTGAAGCACAAACTAAATTGGTTGTAGTATATATAAAAATAGAAATTGTAATGCGTGAGCAAGCAAAAAAATCCAGTGCGTTTGTGAATGTTTCTCAAAGACACGAAAAGTCTGTTGTATGTTGTCACCACGAGCAAATCAACGAAAATTACAGATGACTGTGGTATATGCCAAATATACAGCTGAAAATAATGCAGTATGAACCTTTTATTTTAAAAATGGCCTTAAAATCTACAGTGAGGTTTAAAATGGAAAATGTGTAGGAACCCTGGTTGAAACCTAATTTTAATTTTCTGATTTATTTCTTCATCTGTGAAACACAAGATGAGATGTTTTCCAGAATGTCCACACTGTTATTTTCCATTTAAAGGGTTAGTTCAGCCAAAAGGAAATGTCTGTCATTAACTCCTCCCCCTAATGTCGCTCCACACCCGTAAGACCTCCGTTCATCTTCACACACAGTTTAAGATATTTTAGATTTAGTCCGAGAGCTTTCTGTACTGCTACACACACAAAAAAGCGCAATAAAACTACTATGTGCATCACACAAAGCTGACCTTTTAGTGTCGTTGATGACAAAAACCATTGGTTGTCGTATGTCATGTGACCAGCCACGACATTCTGCATTATTCCCTATCAGTCTCCTAATTTTTTATTTGAATGTTTTATGGTTTCTCAGGAGGAAACAGAAGAAACTGATGTGGGAAGCGGCGAGTCGTTACAGAGGTCAGGAGGGTCATGTGATCTCAGTGAAGCAGCATCGCTCTCATCATTTTGGGCTCATCGTTGTTGTTCTTTTGTCTGTTTTCTCAGAGCTCTTCACCACCTGGACAGACTGAAAACACTCGTGGATGACATGAACGAGAGGAAGGCCAGAGCAGAGGATGATGGGACAGATGCGAATATCACAAACGGTGCCAGAATCAAGAAGCTCTTATGAATCAGAAATCAAAGACACTGATGCTTTATGGATCATGATTTCTGCTTCACAGGATCGATCTTTAAAACCTCATGAAGGATGAAAAAGTAATTGAGCTATCAAGCAAAGCGGTTTCGGAGAGCACGTGCTTTTACTGGCCATTCAACCAGCTCAGTGTGTGTACAATCAGCCCATTGACTCGCACAATCATATAGATAATACAATAAACACATTCTTTTGCTAACTGAGTATGCTCTAAGAGTATTTATTTCTTCCTAACTCTTCAGAAGTTACATCTATGACACTTAAATTCTGCGTGTTCATTGAAAGAAAAAATAAGAAACATTTTGGTTTTCATAACTGAGTGAATGATCTTCTAACGGATCTTTTCCTTTATCTGTGTGTTCCTTGCGATGGCTGTTATGTAGCTGAGTAAATGTGAATGCTAGTAAACCTGGGAGAAACTGCCTGACATTTATTTCAAAGTTAGTTAAAGTGTTAGTAGAGTGTTGTGGCACTGCACTGTCTCTGTGTCTGCCGTCGTTTCCAACTGATCACTGATCGCTCTGAGGCTGCAGATAATCTGAAAATACATCTCTCAATCAAGTCAGAGCTGTAGCAATGCATCACTTCTTTTTCATTGCATTTTCACTGATAGCCAATTGGGCAGCATGTGAGCGTTCTTGAAGCCAATACTGAAGTACTGTAAACTGCAATTCCTCGACTGGCCACTAGGACCGGCTCCAGAAGGAGCAGAATCTCATTGAGCTCATGTTAAAATGGCCAACTTTACAGCAGAATAAAACATGTTTACAGTCTGGTACAAATTGTGCTTTTGGTCTATATGGCTCATTTTGCCCTTCATGACAACTGTGAGGGGGGTTAATTTTTTTATAACTCATTCGTTTACATTATATAAAGCCTTAAAGTTCTGCATAATTAAGGGCGTGGCCACTTTGAGTGGCAGGTGGATAGCCATTTATCCGCCGTCTATAATCATTGCGTCACCTAAGCTCCGCCCACATCCCGCCTCTTTGTCCATTTTCTGTTATCGGGGAGTGACTCGCGATGACGCGCTCACAAGATGGCGACGCCCAGCTCGCCCCTACTTTAAGCTTCAGATCAGCTCTTCAGAATCCTATGGGTGACGTCACGGACACTACAGCCATATGTTTTTACAGTCTATGGTTCAGACCTCAGAGAGACGTTCTGAGCGAAGCATAAACAGAGGATTCAGCTCATGGCTGTATGTACCGAATGGAGGGCGCCGGGGTTTTTGGAAGTGTACAGATCTGTGTCCCGATGGAATGTATGTGTGGTGTGGCAGGCAGCGGGGCGAGGGACCGCGAGACGAGACCGGTGTGCCACGCAGCTGGCACTCGTGAACATTAATCACCGGCCGGCTCTCGCGGTCCCTCGCCCCGCTGCCTGCCACACCACAGTATGCCCAAGTGTTTACGCCTTTTCTGTGTATTTCGTATTTCAAGAGCACCAATTGCAAGGATTTAAAAGTGTGTAATTCCTACTTTGATAAACACATTACACGGCTTTGTGGAATACTTGATTCTGATTGGTCAATCGTGCATTCCAGCGGTATGTTATGCTGCCTTCACGTGCTATCGGGATTATCGTAAATACGAGTTTTCAAGCTAAAAATTGCACATGAACGCCCCCTCGGGAATAATTTTGATACCCAAGTTCCTGAGATGGGCGTGGCATAACCGTTAAAAATGGCGGATGGGAGACGAATTTCTGCTGTGGCAGGTGTTTTATTAGTTTATTTGTGCAACAGTTTCATTGTCTTGTTGTTAAAGTAGTACATATTTACATAAATTAATAATCATTTGAAGCATATTGTGTATTTTAAACACATTGAAAATGGCATCTAGTTGACCATCATTCCTGAATAGTGAGCAAGCTGACTATCTAGATAGTGTGGTAAAGTAGCTCTACAATAGGATCATGTACGGCTGAAAACTATTGGCATTTGAGTCTTTAAGCAGCCTTTATTGTCCACATTATGCCTTTATTATGAACGTGATTATAAACTATATGCTTTCGCGGTGTGCTGCGATGTTTGTCACTGATTCTATGATTTTCTGGGACCGGGAAATGACTGAAATGGTTATAGTTTTAAAATAACATCTTCCAAAAACGCACAAAAGTCTGAACCTGGCGTCCTCCATTCTTTCCGACAACAAAGCGCCTGAACACAACAAGCTCATAATCACGACTTCTGAAGTGGGAAGTGGGAAACTTCTGATAGCACGTGAAAGCGGCTTTATTCCCAGATAACAACCACCAAAAACGAATAACACACCGCTCATCCGGGTACTACGAGTCATCTTGACCGGCACTACTTCTGCTTAACGCTGTCGGCGACTGCCTGGCGCCATCTCATGGTGGCTGTAAAAAACGTAACCGCCATATAATGGAAGATATCAAGGGTTTCCTTTATAAAGTTTTAAATATAGATATTTTTCTGACACAAACGCATCGATTGGAATCAGAAGGCTCTATTAACCCATCGGAGTCGTGTGGAGCACGTTATTTGACGGACAGCTGCATTTAATGGACTTCAGAAACAGCTCCAACTACTGCTGGATTAACGTTAGCCTGGACTTTTAAAATATAACTCTGATTGTATTTGTCTGACAGAAGAATGTCATAAACACCTATAATGACCTGAGGGTGAGTAAATCATAGGCTAATTTTTTAATTTTTGGGTGAACAAACCCTTTCAGCATTAATTTCAACACATATGGTCAAAACAAATCTTCAGCAATAGATAAATGTGTGTGTGTGTGTGTCTGTATGTCAGAGGGTAACTGGATCTGAATAACATTACTGGAGGTAATAACATTACCAAACACACAGGAACAATCTAGAACAGCAGAAAAGGACCGGTTTAGTCACTCAGCTCGGAGTGTGTGCCTCGTGCACATCTTGATCTTGATGCACAGATTATGTTTCTCTCAGTCTTTGTTCCTCACCTTCTTAAGACTGGTCATCTTTCAGCAGAATAAGCAGGTCTTGTCTTTAGATTTAATGATGCAATGACTATGAACAGTTGAAAAAAGACCCACAAACCCAGATTTGTGATTTGAACATTTATAAAGCGTTCTGGTGCACTAACTAGAAAAGAAACGGAAAAGACAACATTTATTGACACTGGGGCTGGTAATATTTGATTTCCATTCACAAGCTTGTGATTCAATATTGATTAATTTGGGGCCTATCAGGTACAGTATGACAAATTCCCTCAAGAAAAAAAAAATCAAATAATACTGTAAAGAAACTATGGGAAAGCCACATTATATTAAAGGTTACGATTCATTTATTTGTAATTTCTTGTAATTGGCGACATTAGTATTTTGATGTTTATTGATGTAATGCATAATTTCATATATTTCATTATTTAAAGCTGCAGTCTGAGTTTTGGCTCGCTGTCGCCATCTCTGTGTGTAACCTGCGACTGCAGTGATTTGTTGAATTATCATCTTTATGAGGATTATGCATCGACGGCTCCTCAGTGCAGATGAAACTCATGTTTTGAGGAGTGTGTGTGGCTATCATTTATTTATTCATTCTGTAATGACAGGTGAGTAACGTCTGCCACTTTTGTTCTGACCGACTGAAAAAAGGCGATTATCACTATAAAGCTGCTTTGAGGCTACCTGTGTTGTGAAAGCACCGTATTAATGAAGGTGACTTGACTTTAGTTTTATTAAATTTCAGATTTATTGTGTGTTTGCGCACTGCAAAAAATGCTTTTCTTACTTAGTATTTTTGTCTTGTTTCTAGTCAAAATTTCTAAACATTCTTACATTAAGAAAGATTTACTAGACAAGTGAAAATTATTGTCTTGTTTTGGGAAAAATAACTCCCAATTAAGAGTTTTTCCTTAAAATTAGCCTGACGTGGTCATCCTCAGCTCTAGTCAGAATATGAGTCTGATGCTCCATTGGGCTGTGATTATGGGGCGTGTTTCAACCCAACCAGGAAAGACCTCGATTGGACAGACCGACAACCAATCAGAGCAACGGAGCGACGCATTGTCAAATGTCAACAGAGCTCAACTGCACTGTGTTGCCAAGTCCGGTATTTTTTCCGAGGGTTGAAGCGACTATTATGTGATATATAGACCCATGAGTGCGGATTTTAGCAGCAACCGTGCCAAAATAACACACATTTTACCCCCAAACGCCATTTCCCCCGGAGAACCCCCCGAGAAGCTATTGTTTAGGGCTAGTCGTTGGCGGGTTTTGTTGTAAAAACATGGCAACCCTGTCTGCACGCGCGCTGGAATAAACGATCTTAGCCGGTGTTGTAAAAAAAAAAAGAAGAATTTAATGATACACAGAGTCCTTACCCAACATGATCATCATTTCTGAGAGAAATAGTGAAGGTGATGCAGATACAAACAAGCTCTCCGTTTAGGATTAGAACAAATATAACCCAAGCCCCTTTGATGACGTGATGATTACGGTACTGTTGATCATCTGTCCGTCATCGTCTAAAGCCCGCCCTGATGATCTCATTGGTCAGTTACTGTTGATCATCTGTCCGTCATCGGCTAAAGCCCGCCCTGATGATCTCATTGGTCAGTTACTGTTGATCATCTGTCCGTCATCGTCTAAAGCCCGCCCTGATGATCTCATTGGTCAGTTACTGTTGATCATCTGTCCGTCATCGTCTAAAGCCCACCCTGATGATCTCATTGGTCAGTTTCTGTTGATCATCTGTCCATCATCGGCTAAAGCCCGCCCTGATGATCTCATTGGTCAGTTACTGTTGATCATCTGTCCATCATCAGCTTAAGCCCGCCCTGATGATCTCATTGGTCAGTTTCTGTTGATCATCTGTCCGTCATCGTCTAAAGCCCGCCCTGATGATTTCATTGGTCAGTTTCTGTTGATCATCTGTCCATCATCGTCTAAAGCCCGCCCTGATGATTTCATTGGTCAGTTTCTGTTGATCATCTGTCCATCATCAGCTTAAGCCCGCCCTGATGATCTCATTGGTCAGTTTCTGTTGATCATCTGTCCGTCATCGTCTAAAGCCCGCCCTGATGATTTCATTGGTCAGTTTCTGTTGATCATCTGTCCATCATCGTCTAAAGCCCGCCCTGATGATCTCATTGGTCAGTTTCTGTTGATCATCTGTCCGTCATCGGCTAAAGCCCGCCCTGATGATCTCATTGGTCAGTTTCTGTTGATCATCTGTCCGTCATCGTCTAAAGCCCGCCCTGATGATTTCATTGGTCAGTTTCTGTTGATCATCTGTCCGTCATCGTCTAAAGCCCGCCCTGATGATCTCATTGGTCAGTTTCTGTTGATCATCTGTCCGTCATCGTCTAAAGCCTGCCCTGATGATCTCATTGGTCAGTTTCTGTTGATCATCTGTTCTTCATCGGCTAAAAAAATTGTGGGCGGGGCTAAATTCGGCTGGCATCCAGGCTATTTTAATACAAGATAAATAATCTGAAAATGGGGTGATAAAAATAATCTCTTTTTAAGATTATTTTCTTACCCTATTGGCAGATTATTTTGCTTATTTTAACCAAAAACTCTCTTAATTGGGAGTTATTTTTTTCCAAAATAAGACCATTTTTAATTGTCAACACAATTACAACACAATTACTTTTGCTTGTCTAGTAAATACTTCTTGTTTAATGAATTTTTAGATGTTTGGACTAGAGAAAGAGACAAAAATACTAAGTAAGAAAGTATTTGTAAGTGTGAGTCATCTTGAGGAAGTAAGAAGGGAATATGACGACGCCTTCATGTTTGAACTCTCAGGGAATGACTTCAACACACACATTTGTTTATATAGCTGACCTTTAAACTCCTCCTACTGGAACAATCGCTGGCTTAAACAGACCTATTTAAACAACGTGTCCCACATGCCATGAGATCTTTATTTCTGCGAGACAGAAGAGGTCAATAACCGAGCGATGAAGACACAAAGCAGTGAAAAGCTTGTGCGGATTTTCAGATGGAGCAGCTCTGATTTAAGACTGAACTGTGAGTAAAACAATCTCTCAATTCAAACAGTGAATGTTTGAGGAAATCATCTGCTGTGTTTCTCAATTACAGAACATTGAATGTGTTCATTTTTGTGTTAACTCTGTAAATATAAGTTGCTGATGAATATAGTGCTTCATGATTTCATATGTGATCTCTGGATATATGATAATTTCTTAACTTTCATTAAACTGACTTGTAATGTAACTTGTAAAAAACACTTTTGTGATAAACTTATTATTGTCTTTATTAAAAAAAAGCATTCCTTCAAACAAACAGAGACGGGGAGCAACAGACATAAATATGAAAGAAAAGAAAAAATATTTAGTTTTACATTATATGGTCATTCTTTTATATAATCCAATATGTTGGAAGAAAAACATTTCCATGTATCAGTGGTACTAGGTTTAGCCTAGTAAATGTACAACAGCACAATTAATAAGTCACTATTTTAACGAGTCTGTGAATCCAATATGTTTTTGAACTACAGAGAAACGCTGCTTTAATGGGAGCGACGGCACAAACGCAGGCGCTAATTTTGACATGTAAAACATTTATTTGCATTAAAGCCCTTTTTCTTGTCAAACGAGTTTAAGACATTTGTTGTATCGACATAGAATTATAAAACAAGATTGTGACGACACTTGAAAAACATTAACAATAATTGGAATTTCCATCAGTTAGATGGAAAAGTTAGAAAGCATTTTGATGTGCTAAACCTTTTTCCGCAAAAAAAAAAATCCTAGGATGGAAACCTGGACGTTA
This sequence comes from Pseudorasbora parva, assembly GCF_024679245.1. Classification (NCBI taxonomy): domain Eukaryota; kingdom Metazoa; phylum Chordata; class Actinopteri; order Cypriniformes; family Gobionidae; genus Pseudorasbora; species Pseudorasbora parva. Next base: position 2,742,281 of record NC_090189.1, read on the forward strand.
AAAAGTGACGCTAAAGGAGTAGCACGTGCGTTAAAAAGTGATGCTAATGTGTTAGCACGTACGTTAAAAAGTGATGCTAAAGGAGTAGCAGGTGCGTTAAAAAGTGATGCTAATGTGTTAGCACGTACGTTAAAAAGTGACGTTAAAGGTTAACATGTGCGTTAAAAAGTGTTGCTAAAGGTTAACATGTGCGTTAAAAAGTGATGCTAATGTGTTAGCACGTGCGTTAAAAAGTGGCGCTAATGTGTTAGCACGTGTGTTAAAAAGTGACGCTAATGTGTTAGCAAGTGCGTTAAAAAGTGATGCTAATGTGTTAGCAAGTGCGTTTAAAAGTGATGCTAATGTGTTAACTCATACGTTAAAAAGTGATGCTAATGTGTTAACACGTGCGTTAAAAAGTGATGCTAAAGGAGTAGCAGGTGCGTTAAAAAGTGATGCTAATGTGTTAGCACGTACGTTAAAAAGTGATGCTAATGTGTTAACACGTGCGTTAAAAAGTGATGCTAAAGGAGTAGCAGGTGCGTTAAAAAGTGATGCTAATGTGTTAGCACGTACGTTAAAAAGTGACGTTAAAGGTTAACACGTGCGTTAAAAAGTGTTGCTAAAGGTTAACATGTGCGTTAAAAAGTGATGGTAATTTGTTAGCACGTCCGTTAAAAAGTGATACTGTGTTAAAAAGTGCTTTAAAAAAGATGCTAATGTGTTAGCACGTGCATTAAAAAGTGGCGCTAATGTGTTAGCACGTGGGTTAAAAAGTGATGTTAAAAAGTGATGCTAATGTGTTAGCAGGGCTCTCAAGTCTCACGCATTGGGCGTGAGACACACGCATTTCGACCCGTTCACACGCTCACACGCCACACCTTGTATTTCTCACGCAGAGAAATCGCCAGGGTAACACACACTAAAGTTGCGCGCTATTAGAGGAATCAAGCGAGTTCGCTGACGGCCCTGCCACGCACCAGTTAATCTAATAAAAATAGAGACCGAACAGCCAATCATAAAATAGATTTGCTGTATCTGGGTAAAATATAGATATTCCCTCCATCCAAGAACGTTTACATTCTGATTCCAACGTCACATTCTGTGATTCACGCCATGGCCTCGCTCATTGAATCAAATGCTCGCTGAAGTACCGTTAGTTGGCAACTAGAAGCCCCGATGACAGACCAGACGAAGAGGCACAAAGATAATGGTGTTAAGTTAAGTTTCTGACAGCACTTTGTTTTCTGTTCTTAATCCCTCAACAAAAATTAAAGGACGCTCAATCATGATTTGCATGAATTGCATTTTGCTCTCACTCAGTGAACATCTGTGCTCTTCTGCACTCGTGAATGCGGTGATGGACAGCTGTCCTCATCGACTGGTGTTTGGATGGGATTTTTTTTTTTAACTCACTTTCATTAATTAATTTATTAAAAGTAACTCCATTTTGTAAGATCATTTTCATCTAGTAATTCCAAACATCACGAGGCAGACGACATTCATCAAATACTGTCGAGTTATTAACCCGCTTCACAGCACCACCCAGTGGATTTAGTTAAAACTGCGAGATTTAGAGGGATTTATAATGGATTCACTGCATTTACGGCCAGCGAAGCAATAGCTTATAGTAAAATTTTAATTTTATTTTTCGAATATTAATTACAAATCGAATATATTCGTGCTCACCCCTATTTTTGGGAGCTGAAATGTAGCGATATAACATTTGCAATGCAATATGCAAAATGGCAACGCATTTCAGTTTTTAAATTTACATTTTCCATACCATGTGTGCAACATTTGGAACAAAATGATAATTCAAATTGAATAATATAATTTACATTTGCTATTTCCTACACTAGTTTTTACATATAATTTAAACATAAATTGTATATTGTAATACTTAATATAAGTTGCAAAATTTAAATTAAAAGGTATTACAGAAATAATTAGATGTGTTTAACATGTTCAAGCAAAAATTTTAGCAATATGATTATTTAAATGTTATTTTTCTAAATTGCATTTAAACTTCCATTTAAGATACTTGCGATTGCATTTTGATTATATATCCCGCAATGAATGTAGCAAAATTCAAAGTGGAATTGAAAATGCAAAACTCCATCTCGCCTAGGCCAACCAAAGAGCTAGAGCCGGCCCTGCCGCTGTCATAAAGAGAGGAAAAAGTGATATAGCAAACAATAATTATAGGCAGTTTGTCTAAGATTATTTGAGAGTAAAATAATCTCTGTTGTAAACCACAGCTCACTTCAGCGCGACCGTGCTCATGTTAAGGTGCCACCAAACCTGGGCTGAAGGCCTCAAAAACCTGCTACCAACACCAATAAACAACACTAACCTCTCTCTCTCTCTCTCTCTCTCTCTCTCTCTCTCTCTCTCTCTCTCTCTCTCTCTCTCTCTCTCTCTCTCTCTCTCTCTCTCTCTCTCTCTCTCTCTCACTCACTCACTCACTCACTCACTCACTCACACTCTCTCTCTCTCTCTCTCTCTCTCTCTCTCTCTCTCTCTCTCTCTCTCTCTCTCTCTCTCTCTCTCTCTCTCTCACTCACTCACTCACTCACTCACTCACTCACTCACTCACTCACTCACCTCACTCACTCACTCACTCACTCACTCACTCACTCTCTCAATAAATGCATTTTTTTTTATTTGTACGAATGTGTAATTTTTCATATCAGACCCCCGTACCCAGCCAAACCCTGTTGCTGCCGCCACGGCCGAAATCTCACTCTGAACTCAGTTCAAAACTTGAGAGCCCTGGTGTTAGCAAGTGCGTTTAAAAGTGATGCTAATGTGTTAGCATGTGCGTTAAAAAGTGACACTAAAGGAGTAGCAGGTGTGTTAAAAAGTGATGCTAATGTGTTAGCACGTACGTTAAAAGTGATGCTAATGTGTTAGCACGTGCGTTAAAAAGGGGTAAAAAAAATTCAATGAGGGTCCAGACCAAGCCTCAGTTTATGACGAGTCCGGTGTGAGAATGTGTTATTTGAAGTCTGTGATAGAAAACAAAATCAAAATGTAGCTTTGTTATAGCAACTTATTTAACCTGACTATACTCAGCCGTCTGCTTGTTCATTCCCAGTCTCTGAGGATCCACACACACCTGTAAAGTGTCCATCTGAAGCATCAGAGAGGATCAAACATGAGCTGAGATCAGGAACATCTGAATAAATGACATGAGGACGCCTGAAGGTAAGATCATTTCTGAGATGATCGTGTTCATATATTAAAGGGTTAGCTCACCCAAAAAGTAAATGTCTGTCATTAACTCCTCCCCCTAATGTCGCTCCACACCCGTAAGACCTCCGTTCTTCACACACAGTTTAAGATATTTTATATTTAGTCTGAGAGCGTATGCAAGTGTATGCACACTATACTGTCCATGTCCAGAAAGGGAATAAAAACATCATCGCAGTAGTCCATATGAGACATCAGTGGGTTAATTAGAGTCTCTTGAAGCATCCAAAATACATTTGGGTCCAAAAATAACAAAAACTACGACTTTATTCAGCATTGGCTTCTCTTCCTCAAACAAAGATTTGAACGATTATGAATCAGCGAATTGATTCATGATTCGGATCGCCAAAGTCACGTGATTTCAGCAGTTGGACACACGATCCGAATCATGAATCAATTCGCTGATTCATAACCGTTTGAATCTTTATTTGAGGATTGAACACAAACGCGGAAGAGAAGCCAATGCTGAATAAAGTCGTAGTTTTTGTTATTTTTGGACCCAAATGTATTTCCGATGCTTCAAGAGACTCTAATTAACCCACTGATGTCTCATATGGACTACTCTGATGATGTTTTTATTCCCTTTCTGGACATGGACAGTATAGTGTGCATACACTTGCATACGCTCTCGGACTAAATCTAAAATATCTTAAACTGTGTGTGAAGAACGGAGGACTTATGGTGTGGAGCGACATTAGGTTAATGACATACATTTAATTTTGGGTGAACTAACCCTTTAATGTCAGTGTGTGTTGATGAGGACTGTCTTTTTAAAGCACAGCACATTAAAGTGTGTTCTGGACTCTCCAGATCCTGACGGACGCTTCATTCATAACGGATCCGGATCCTTCCTCAGAGAACAAACCAGCGGAGGAGTAAACTGTGTCAGGCCTTGAAGAAAGAGCGGGAATAGGCTACTGTACATGTGTATAAGAAATAGCACTATTCGCACAGGATTAGTATAATCTGGACCTCTGTGATTTAGAAATGTCTCCCACATCTGAGTTTTGTGCGGCGCATTCACACGGGATAAGCAAAGCCTGTGATTTTACTCGAATTTACTGACTTATCTCTCGGATATGATGTCAAGACTTCAATGTGTATGTGAATATGGCAGGTCATTTGCAGGGGAATTTTTACTTTACAAATTACAGACATGGCCGATTCGCACGGGATTAAGATCACAGACACTCTCTGCAATTATTACAAATCACCAGAGGTCCCCAGATAATACTAGTCCTGTGCGAATAGGGCTTAATTCTGAATCCAAAATTCTATTAATGTCTGTTTTAGGTGAAATAATGACCTTTCATTCAGTCATAACTGTTAGAGTGTTGCGTGTCCTCCGTGTTTAATATGATGCAGCATCTGTTAAACTCGTTTAGTTTCCCTCATTTAAGGTTCTCTGTTTAACATCCCAGTTAAAGTCCATCCTGGAGAAGCAGACGCACTCTCTTAAAGGGGTGGTGTCCTGCGATTTCGCTTTTTTAACTTAAGTTAGTGTGTAATGTCGCTGCTTGAGCATAAACAGTATCTGCAAAGTTACAGCGCTGAAAGCTCACTGCAAACGGAGATATTGTCTATTAAAGTTACGGCAGTTTATTGCCTACAAAAATGGCCGGTTTGGACTACAACGAGCTTCTTCCTGGGTTGGTGACATCATAAACCCTCGCTCCGCAGATGTGACTTCTGCCCGTAATGGGAAGGGGCGTGGCCTTAACCTGTGCTTGGCACTTCAGCCAATAAAAACACAGGAAACTACATTTGGCCATCTGACCAATCTAAGACCATTGCGTTTTTCAGAGGGATGGGCTTCATAGAAGCAGGAAGCAAACGAGCCGTTCAAAGGACAGTGGAGACAGCGGTGTAGAATAAAGGGAGAATAGAAGAAAAATACGGCGTTTAAAAAAAAGAAATATTAAGACGTTATACTGTGTCCCATAAACACAACCAAGTTTAGAAAAAAACACAGAACCACCGCTTTAAATTAAATGACCAGAGGAAGACTCGCCCTTAAGTTATCTGAGCTCCCGAGAGCAACTTGAGCGAATCTTTCTTTTGTTCTCAGCAAGTAACCGGTCGACCCGGTTCACTAATCGAACTTTAGATCCGGTTTGATGACGCAAAAGCTGAAGAACCGGTTCACAGAAATGATTCGGACATTGCATCACTAATGCCCAGTGTTTGATTTTTTACACCTGTGACGTGACCGTCATGCACCGTCACCCAATCAGCAGCAACAAGTAAATAAACCGTCGGTGTTAAAGAGACAGTAAAGCGTTTACAAATGTGTCCGCTGCAGCTCGGTATACGCAACTACTGAAGATACACTGCAAAAAATGCTCTTCTTATTTAGTAATTTTTTTCTTGTTTCCAGTCCAAATATCTAGATATTCTTAAATCAAGATGCATTTACTAGATCAGTGAAATGACAAGATATTTTTACTTGTTTTCTGGGGGAAAAATATAAAAAAATGAAGTGAGTTTTTGCTTAAAACAGGCAAAATGATCTGCCAGTGTTGTGAGAGAGTGTAAGGCCGCCCAAATCGAAAATATATCATGTAATTTTACTGATCTAGTAAATGCATCTTGATTTAAGAATTGTTAGATATTTAGACTAGAAACAAGACACAATGACTGAGTAAGAGCAGCAGTTTTTGCAGTGTACTAGAAGACATGATTGTCTTTTTCATCCTGAAAAATGTTGGATCACTATATTTAGGAAGCACATTTTCCACAAATCCCTTCATTCTTTTACTGTGGACGGTAAAGGCAGTGACTGTAACATCGAGCGTGTTTTGCAGTATTAAAAGTGTTTATACCGATTTCATTTTCATTTCATCCAAAAATTATTCAAAAAGAACACAAGGAATGGCCTTCTCAGCGGCCTGCGTCCAGGCTCCAGAAGGAGCAGAATCTCATTGAGCTCATGTTAAAATGCCCAACTTTACAGCAGAATAAAACATGTTTACAGTCTGGTACAAATTGTGCTTTTGGCCTATATGACTAACTTTGACCTTCATGACAACTGTGAGGGGGGTGAATTTTTTTATAACTCATTCGTTTACGTTATATAAAGCCTTAAAGTTCTGCATAATTAAGGGCGTGGTCACTTTGATTGACAGGTGGATAGCCATTTATCTGCTGTCTGTTAGTCATCACGTCACCTAAGCTCCGCCCACGTCCCGCCTCTTTGCCCTTTTTCTGTTATCCGGGCGTGATGCGCTGTCAAGATAGCAATGGCCAGCTCATCTCTAATGCCGCTTTCATGTCCTATCAGAAGTTTCCTACTTCCCACTTCAGAGCTTGTTGTGTTCAGGCGCTTTGTTGTCGGAAAGAATGGAGGACGCCAGGTTCAGACTTTTGTGCGTCTTTGGAAGATGTTATTTTAACACTATAACCATTTCAGTCATTTCCCGGTCCCAGAAAATCACAGAATCAGTGACAAACATCGCAGCACAACACGAAAGCATATCGTTTATAATCACATTCATAATAAAGGCATAATGTAGACAATAAAGGCTGCTTAAAGACTCAAATGGCAATAGTTTTCAGCCGTACATGATCCTGTTGTAGAGCTACTTTACCACACTATCTAGATAGTCAGCTTGCTCACTATTCTGGAATGATGGTCAACTAGATGCCATTTTCAATGTGTTTAAAATACACAATATGCTTCAAATGATTATTAATTTATGTAAATATGTACTATTTTAACGACAAGACAAAACAATTAAATTGTCGTGGAATAAAAACTAATGAAACACCTGCCACAGCAGAAATTCGTCTCCCATCCGCCATTTTTAACGGTTATGCCACGCCCATCTCAGGAACTTGGGTTTTAAAATGATTCCCGAACTTCCCCGTGGTAAAGACGACACCAGGGGGCGTTCATGTACAATGTTTACGCCGAAAACACATATTTACGATAATCCCGATAGCACATGAAGGCAGCATAATTTACCCTTCAGACCTGCTTTTCAGAATCCTATGGGTGACGTCAGACACTACAGACAATTTTTTTACCGTTTATGTGTTCAACGCACTACCGTTTCAGTTTAAAAAACATTTTGTTGGGGCTGACACAGCCCTGAGTTCAGTGATTTAGAGGGCCGTCCCAATACTTTTGGCAATATAGTGTATTTTATCCGTTCTTCCAGCACACTGAGCCTCAGGAACAAGTTAATCTTAACACAAGCAGTTTTTATATGTAATGAATACGTTTTATTTTGGTAAATAAAGTGATTTATTTAGTGAATCTGATGTAATCACTGTATCTACGTTAGTCTATGATTGTGTAGTTTTTTTTAACTTTCTGATACATAAGACGACATCGTGTTCTGAAGGATCTTACTATGAAGATTTGTCTTGTGACACTGTTTAATAAGCTGACAAATCTGTTTTTGAGTTAATACCAGATGTACAAACGTGAATAACTAACTAAACTATGGCTGTGATTACAATAAAATAATTGTTATTAAAATGTTTCATAGGTTTGGTTCTGTTTATAATAAATACGGCCAATAAGGAAATGACTTTCATTAAAGGGGCGGTGAAATGCTGTTTCATGCATACTGAGCTTTCCACTGTTAAAGACTTGGATTCCCATCCTAAACATAGACAAAGTTTCAAAAACTAATGTTGGACGTTTGATGGAGTATTTCTGTGTTAAAAATACTCCTTCCGGTTTCTCACAAGTTTCGGAGAGTTTTTTTCGAGTATGGGTCGGCTTGACGTTAATAGAGCGGAAGGTCCTTGTATGGGCCGTACGGGCTCTTCTCCCGGTAGGGTGCGCGCGCGCGTGACTAGAGCGAGAGAGGAAATGCACGCCCATACACACTCTCAGCTGCAGATCCAGTCGTCCGTGAACACTTCTGACGCGTCGCGCTTCACTTTATTCCTATGGGTGACGTCAAGCGACTTCAACGCTTCAGCACAGCATTCTGGGAAGGCAGCGCTGCATTTGAACGCAGAAATGACGAGAAGCGTCACAACATCGCTTCGGTCATGTCGGAAAAGTGGATCTCCACGGTCACTGCGGTCACAGGACTTCACCAAATCATACCAAAGAAGTGTGTTTTTGACGGAGCGGTCCCAGTGATAAAGGTTCGGTCCTGCTTTGGAAGCAGCCGGTGAGTAAAACTGCTTCAAATGTCTGTTGTTGGCTATCATTGCGTAAGTAAACGACACGATCGCGTATAACGTTAGTGAATTTATCAATGGAGCATGCGATCTATGGTGTGTGTTTAAATACATTTGTTTAGCTGACCACTAGAGGTGTCAGTTTGATTATTGTAAAACCTCCCGGACATAAACCTAGCGTTCTCACAAAGCGTGCTTCGTCAGTCAAATGCGCTAACGGACTCCATTGTTGTTCTCTGTATAACGATACACTAGTCTGACGTGCAAAACCGTTTTGCTTGCTACTGCTAAGGTTTAGTCGCATACAATAGTCCATAAACCGAATCATGTCCTCATAAACTGCGAGTAAACACACACAAATGTTGACAGGCCACTAAATACAGTCCATACCACAGAGACGGACGTCCTGCTGCTGCTGCTTCTCCTGTTCAGTTTATTTCAGCCTCCGGATGATTCTGGATCATATCTGTATTAGCTGAATCTGATTGATAGCCGTGGTTTATTTAGGGTAACGTTCTCTTCTCCACGCTTGAGGACGTCAGCTTTCAGACGCTCTTGTGCTTTAGCTGAGCGCGATCGTCATTCTTTAGCTCCACCAACACGATACGCCTCCAGGCGCTCGTTTTTTTCCGGAAAGACTCGGTACAGCCCATATTTCTTTTATAAATATAATAAAACTAAAGACTTTTCGGAGATATGAAGGTTCGTATGTATAATGCGCCATAAAGTGCGTATCATGCACGCGAAAAATACCGTATCATATGCACGCCAAAATGAGTTTTGGCATATACATTCCACGACATTGCACACCCTTACTATTTATACGCATTTTTCGTGAGATCCGGCTGGACCCGGAAGTGCTGCCGCATGACGTCAACCTTAACAACCTGATAGGACTTGATTAATGCAAAATCCCATTGTTAACATATGTTTTCATTTGAAAGAGTTTTTGCATTTTGATGATTCTAAGGGCACACACACTTTTGGGGCGCCCAGAGATCAGCTTCATTAACAGCACTAATGTAATAGAAACGGTTACAGTGTATTGTATGTGTTTTGTTTAATGTAATGTTTAATCAATGTTTAAGAATGTTGCATTTTCTGTGGATATTTGATTACTGTCCTGTATTTTTCTGTTACATTTCCAAAATACAAAATCTGCTAGCTACAGTCGGTCGTGAACAAGTGTAGAACAGCAAGAGGAAAAACCAGTTTAACAGCGTCTCAGAGAAGTGTAGCAGTAAATGTGTGTGTTATCATGAAAGATCATAATAGAGATTGCACGGGATTCCCTCACACACTCACCCACACACATACAGTGTGAATGGAAATGAAAGTCAGTGACTCCCTTATGACCTTTTGTTTAGCATTCATCATCTCTCTGTTGATCAGTCAGCTCGTGTGTGTTTAATAAAGACAAGATCTGATACTGACATCACACAAACACACACACTCACACACACTGCCCATCACAGGAAACATTCTGCATTTTTACTTTCTCATAAAAACTCCTCCTGTGTGATTTATAAGCCTTTTGTAAAGTGGGGCCATGGGTAATGTCCTCATATTTCACCCTCTCCTGTAATACCTGTGTCATACCCATGGCATTATACACATTTGGGTCCTGATATTTCATGAAAACACACACACACACACACACACACACACGTTTGTTTTTGTGACATATGGGGACATTCCATAGGCGTAATGGTTTTTATACTGCACAAACCGTATTTTCCCTTACACTGCCCCTGTCCCCTAAACCTACCCATCACACACACACACACACACACACACACACACACACACACACACAGATTTCTTATTTAAAGAAATTAAATAAAGGACCAAAAGGTATTTAAGGGAATAAAGAGAAATAAGAATGTTAAATGAAGTTCCAGGTCTAATTTTAGCGTAGTTGTGAGGTAATCCATTTTCAAATAATATTTTTTTCTAAATTATGCACACATTTATTCTTGTTTGTATGTCTAATATGTATTTTTTTAAACCTTCTCTTGCCTCATCACATTCAGTTAAAAACGACATCAACATTTTAATCCAAGCATATTTTCAAATCAAAATGTTGAAATTACTTCTTTTTTTTAAAAGAGGTCATCACTGTATGTTGGTTTGTTAAACATTCATTGTAAAAAAATATTAATGGCTATGTATATCTTATCACGCACGTATGCACTCTTTCACTTTAAAAACGAAGCGTTGTGTTTGAAATCCACATTAAGCCCCGCCTTCTTTGATCTGATTGGCCGTCATTTTGACAACGACGAGTGCTGTTTTGCCGAGTTCCAGGTAACCCGTGTTTTTGCAACCTTCGACCCGTGAAACTGCACTGGGACAGCCGTTAAACTTTCCACTCGTGAACTCGTGCTAGATCGATGTACTCCCAGTTACGAGTTCTGACGTCACATAGCCCACGAAACAACAATGGCAGCCCCTACGGATGCGGTGTTTATGGAAGCTATACATTAAAAACCATATCGTTTATTAAAGCAGCACTAGGTAACTTTTCAACCTTCATAATATATTTTCAAGACTCTTGTAATGATCCATCGACTTACAATAGGTTGAATGACACGTCTGCCATAGCCTGATGGGGTCTGTATCGTTTTTAATCGTACTTTTAAACTTCGGGTTTCGGGTAGTAACCCGAGAACAAAAAGAACTACAAAATTCGACTGTTTTACGGCATATACGTCACTTCCACCAACACACACACTTCCTTACATTCGGACGTGCGAGCCCAACTGTGTTCGTCGGATAATATAGTCATGTCCGAAGCAGCAGAGACAAATAAGAAAGAAAAGGTTTTGTTGGAGGAAAGCAATAAGAGGAAACGAAAGAGTGATGTGATTAAAGGCCGGACGAGGATCAACATGTGACCAGCGTTTGCTCGTCGGCGTGAGCTGAAGGAGGCGTGCCCGACCGATGCTGTCCTGCTTGTTACGGTGATTACCGACCACTCAAACATTGAACTGAAGTATCATATAGATTCTGGAAAACGCTAACCAATAGACTACTATAATGACGCTGGCTTGTAAACGTGAGCATCGCGATTATTTGGCGTTTGAAAAAAATAAAACCCATGAAATGATATTCATATGACATGCTGAAGCATCTGCCACTGACTGTACCTGGGATGAAGACATTTCACACGCGCCGCCAGAAGAACAGCTGCATGTGAACTCCTCCTGCAGTGTTCAGGGGAACTGTTAGTAAGTAAGTAAGTAAATTTTATTTATATAGCACATTTAACCATAGCAAAGCTATCCAAAGTGCTGTACAGAGTAAAGAAAAAATACAGACTAAAACAACTGTTAGTGCTGCACCAACCCGCGGGACGCTTTTATGAAGTTATTTGGCCCGCCCCGCACCACTGGATATATTTTTAAAAACCTGCCGCGAACCTGCGACCATTAAATAGACATACGGGGTCTGCGGGTTATGAGACGACCTGCGCATCACTAGTTCAGGGCTATCAGGGTTGTCATGTCAACAAATGCACGCGCGATGGCGTCCCCTGATGTAGTTGAAGACATTATTTTTTCCAAACTGTAGGGGGACCCCGAGAGCAAAAGTTACCCAGTGCTGCTTTAAAATAAGGTATAGCTCTAACGCAAATGTTATGCATTATCAGCAGCTTTTCTAGCGTTACCAAGTTTTCAGTCCTGTGAGTGTAAGAATAAATTAATACCAAATACATTTATACAAAGGTATAATAGCTTCTCTTTCCTTATGTGCCGTTTTTCTCCACCGTTTCTCTCAATAAGCAATGAGTAAGCACATTTGGTAATAGAAATGATTGTAAATGAGCATAAACCCTGTACGGTCCGTCGTGCTTTGTTTACATCTAGCTTCCGAAATTCCTCACGCTCAGGCGGTATGGCGTGACTGGAAAGCTACAAAGTCGTGAGTCGTGGTTTGAAATCGTGTAATTTACAGGCTCAAAAACCTGCCTGGAACGCAGCATTTTCATCCTAAAAACAAAACGGTACGTAATATAGAGCGACATTAAGAAATATCATATGTTGGAGGGATAATTTGACCATTTCTAATTATTGGGGGGACTCAATGTCTATGGTGGTTACGGCTCTGGGATGATCCTGATTTTGAAAACCCATGGAAGAACACAGTGCACGGATGGGGCCGAACTGAAGTGTTTTGCTGAAGCTGGGCTGAGACTAAAAAAAGAGAAAAGGATCACTCAAAAAAATGAACTTATGATGCTGTTCACTTTATTTAAGCAACTCATCTCCATTTAACACCATTATATCAGGTTTCTGGTTCAAATGTAATTGATTCATGTTAAATTTACTTAAAACCGTTACTCTCTGACATAACTTGATGTGTTTATTTTGAGATAACATGATTCAATCAAGTAAGCCAATCAAACAGGACTTTCACTTCCCATCATGCTCTGCAAACGGGCTGAATTTGGAGAGTAAATGTTTAAATAAAGTGCTATTTTATGCATTTCTAACAAGATGAGAAAATGTTATGTTGTTATTTAAAAGTGTGTGTTATGTTCGTGTTTTTGGACGTTACCATTGTGGTGTAGAGCGTGTGCTCAGAGGATCTGCTAATAGCGATTAAAGTTGTTTTAATAATAATAAACATCTACTTTAGGCTTGCCATGGATGGAACAAAACCATCTAGCCAATACAATCTTGTAATGTAAAAGGTTTTGTAAATGTTGTAAAAAATAGCATTTCACTAAATAAAAATTATCAGTTAAACTGGATTACTTAGTTTGTTTTTTAATATTAATTTCAGAGTAATAAAACGTAATAGTTTTGGACAAAATGAAGAATGTTAATCTGATTTAACTTAATGGCATTGAATTAACTTTACGCAAATAATAATAATAATAATAATTTACCGAAATAAACAATGTTAATTAAATTCAACATAACCCAATTACGTGGAACCTGTTGACATAAAAAAAAATTAAGTAAATCCAACGTATCATTTTTTTGAGTGATGTTGGCATCTTCTCAAGGTGAGTTTTCGGGGGTTTAGAGTGGATAAGGATGGCATTAAACCAACCCGTGAAAAAGTTCAATCTATCCAAAAATTCCAGAACAAATCCAAACTCCAGGCATTCTAGGGGCAGCTATTTCTTTCCCGTCAGGACCACCGTATGGACCAGTGAAGAGCGAAGCACAAGATGAGTATGCTCAGGACACACACGAGAAGGTGCATGATGGGAGTTTGCTCTGGGGAAGCCCTGTGGTTGCTCCTTGCTCTAATACACTTGAGCACTGAACACGGTAAGGGACTCCAAAGGAGTTATATGTGTCCGGAGTCCCGTCATTGCTTTGGGGAAGCCGTGGGGTTTCCCCTTACTCGACCAGTTGTTGCTCTTAAGCATTGAACGAAATAGAGAAAACTGCCAAGGCATGTGAAACCCATCAGGAGTCACGCCATGCAGCTCTTAAGGTGAAAGCACATTGACTTTGGTGCTTCTTTCACCTCTGCAGAGCTCCAAGAGTTTACATGTTATTTAAGGTTATAATGATGTGACTTATGTGTAATACATTCTGTCCTTTGGGATTTGCCGTAGGCAAGAGAGGGATGGGCATTTGGCATAAGGTTACTGTTGGTCCCAGCGGGACATGTGGAAAAAAAAGTGAGAGATTTAAAAGTGCACCGTTCATAGAAGGTCCAAGTCTCGTTTTCATTTATTTCATCATCTGAAAGTGTTCAGGCGAACCCCATATAGCACAATTACACAAACATTATATTTATATAGCGCTTTTCTAGGCACTCAAAGCGCTTTACACAGAAGGGGAATCTCCTCAAACACCACCAATGTGCAGCACCACCTGGATGATGGGACGGCAGCCATATTGGGCCAGAACGCTCACCACACACACACCAGCTGATTGGTGGAGAGGAGACCGAGTGATTAGGCCAATCAGGATATGGGGATTATTAGGAGGCCATGATTGACAGAGGTCAATGGGCAAATTTGGCCAGGATGCCGGGGTTACACCCCTACTCTTTATCGAAGGACATCCTGGGATTTTTAATGACCACAGAGTGTCGGGACCTCAGTTTAACGTCTCATCCCTTACGAAACAAAAATATATTGCAATATACTAGAATTTATATTGCAATACATTAGAAAATATATTTCAATGTATCAGAAACTTCCTCATATATTTAAAAATATATAGCAATATATGGATGGACAGCCTATTGCTATATATTGATTCATATATTAAAATACATTGATATACAAACAAAACTGAATTATTTCATGTATGTTTATTGAAACAAAGTATTTTTTGTGAGTTAAGCAAGCTCCTGCATATGTTTACAGAGGTTGATTAACAATAGCCCAAATCAGATGGTGCATGACATTCAATATATTTTCTATATTTAGAAAATATGATGGTGCATGACATTCAATATATTTTCTATATTTAGAAAATATTTCTATTAGGGCCGGGACTTTAACGCGTTAATTAAGATTAATTAATTACGTGACTTTAACGCGTTAATTACGTGACTTTAACGCGTTAATTAATTACGCAAAAAAAAAAAAAATTTTTTTTACCACACTTATTTTTGCACCGCGGAACGTTTTTCAATGAATGAGTTTCGACGGACCAATTATACTGGAACACCAACTAGCGCTCCGGAGTCACGACAACAACGAACCATGTGAACATGAACGAAGCTATGGAACAAGCTGATGAGACCGCTTTGCTTGGCCCCGTGGATGGGAAATTTTGTTTTAAAAAACGAAAGAATGGAAGCGTCGTCAAGAGCAGGGTTGTGTGCAAGCTGTACAACAAGGAATTAGCGTATCACCGCAGCACATCGAGCCTCAGATATCACAAAAATGCTTTTGCTAAACTGGCAAACATGCATTGGTCTGCTGGACTGAAATAAATAAACAATATTTTGTTGATTAAGCTTATGTATTCAGTCATTATTCAATGGTATACTAAAAATACATGTGAAAAATTACTTCTCATTGTTCTCAGGTCAAATATTTATATGCAATTAAAATGCGATTAATTAATTACAAAGCCTCTAATTAATTAGATTAATTTTTTTAATCGAGTCGCGGCCCTAATTTCTATATTATATTTTAATCTGTTATATTTTAAAATATATGACAGACAGTGTACATTAGATTATTTCATATTTACCATGTATACAATATATATGATAATTATATACTATGTAATATAAATCAATATATTTAAGACATATGTTCCCATATAAATCTGATTATATTATCCAGTACATTGAGGTATATTATCTCATATATTTTTACATATATATTTACATATATATACAATGACTCTTCCAATATATAATTTCATATATTGTAGGATATATTTCAATATACATAGCAATATATTGAATAGTATAATGATATGTATTTAGTCAATATATGAAAACGGCAATAATTGCAGTATTGTCCCATATATTGCAATATATGACTTGCATATATAATATATTATTATATAATATATCATATGATATATTACCATGTAAATTTCACAATATATGGAGACACATGAAATATATTGTCAACTAATATATTGAGAAATATATTGTCAACTAATATATTGAGAAATATATTTTTGTTGCGTAAGGGATCCGAAGGACATTGTCCTGTCTTTAGTCAGAGTAGGAACAGATGCAATACTTTGTGTGATGAAAAAGGTGGTGTGAAGATCAGAAAGGGTGTGTCTCTCATACCTGCCGAAACAAACTTTACTGATCCATATCACAGGTTTAAACACGCCTCCCACACAGAAATACAACAGATAAAGATCTCAGTTTGTCATTATCGTCCAGAAGACAGAGATCCTCCATGTGCTGGGATTATACAGAAGCCTGCAGATCTGCTTTAAAGCACTCAGCGTTAAATAACAAGCATATCTAGAGATAAAGTTACTGTACTGTGAAAGCACTACACCGCAATAATGGCTCGGATTATGTTTATATCGTTGAGACCGGGGCTAACTCTCACAAAGCTTTCATATCAAACTCACTTAAGTAAAGGCTTCAAGTCAGAAGCACTAATTGCTCATTTAAACTGTATTATATAGGGTTAGTTAGTGTGTTTTAGTCTTTGTTATGGTTTGTCTGAAGTATAATTTCAATAACATTTTTGTAATTGTCGTTTGATAAATGTCTGGTCAAGTTGTCATGTGTGTTTTAGTAGGTCATTTTTTATAACGCATTCTTTTCAATAGTTCTCTGGCATAATGGTTTTGATAATAAAACATAATATTGACACGCAGTAAACCCTCTGGACTGTAGATGACGTGTGACGGACCGAATCTGAAGATCCAGAAACAAAAGAACAACACAAATCATGAGAGAAGAGAGAAAAACTCTCACTCTGAAGAACTGAAGAAGAAAAGACCCATGAGCCTTTATCATCAGGACAGTCTGGAGCATAGAAGACCTGACTGTGAGTATTTTAAGATGAGTTTTAGGTCATATGCATATTTATCCAGATATATGAAATGTCTCTGGAACTACTGATGTGAAGACCTGAACAAGTGACCAAATGAACATTATTAAAGCAATCATAATAATAAAGGACACAAACGGACAGATGTTGGATACGCTCCATCATTCCCAGAGACTCGATGAGAATGATCTTCACAGATACTGTTCCTCACAGATCACAAACATCTGACCTGGAAGAACATCGCGTTTGGTCTCAGTGGTAAAGAAAGAGCACTAAAGTACGCAATCCAGAGGAAAAGATGAGCCAATGCAGAATCACTGAAGACATGATCACATTTACAGCTCTGAAAAAAATTAAGAGACCACTGCAAAATGATCAGTTTCTCTAGTTTTACTATTTATAGTAGGGATGCACGATATTATCGGCACGACATCGGAATCGGCCGATAAACGCTTAAAATATACAAATCGGCCGATATTAAAACATTATGCCGATATGACTTGCCGATATGATAACATGTTGATATGCGCCTGCAATAACTCACGTGTGCAAGGAGTGCTACAGCGAGAAGACCATGTCAGCAATGCGGTCATTCTTCAAGTGAAAACAAGAAAATACATTGCATGTACAGTGATTTATATTGACTGTTTTTAAATGCTGCCTTGAATTTCTGAATGCACGTACAGAAGGACGTGACCGTCAGCAGCAGATTTGCCAGTTTTCACAACAAAACTAGCCCAAAACTAGCCCAATCACGTCTCCCCGCTCTCTAGCGCCTGCGGCAGCCTCCACAGCAGCAGAAGCTCCTCCAGGTCCTAGTGCCCTCCACCCAGGCCGCTATATATTTATACATGTAGTGGGGGCGCTGTTGTTACAGTAATACAATGAAAAGTAGAATACGCAAATAAATTGAAGTTACTTCTTGTTCTGAATAAACAAATCAGTAATGATATCATAAATCACAAGCATGACACTTGTAAATGAAATACTTTTATATACAGTGTATTAATCTGTAATAAAATTTTACGAAATGGATGATGAAAAATAATCCAAGGAGCTCTACAATAATTGTAGAATTAAAAGACAGCATCAATGGATGTCATGCCACCCCCACTTCATGTGCACAAACGTTAAATCCAAAAATACAATATTTAGGTTACAGCTGCATCTGGGGTGAAAAATTACTGACTTTATTATTGTTATTTTCAGAGCTTTTAATATACTCTTATCATAAAAAGAACTTTATTAACATTTATTTATCTTCAACAAGAATCCTTTTATTAAAGAAAACCTCAGAAATCTGAAACCAGAATGAAAAAAAATAGTTTTTGCTCAAAATGGTGTTGTTTCCAAACAAAGGGAAAAAATAAACATATATCGGCATCGGTATCGGCATCGGCCAAAGTGAGCTGAAAAATATCGGCATATCGGCAAAAATCCAATATCGTGCATCCCTAATTTATAGGTATGTGTTTGGGTACAATAAACATTTTTGTTTTATTCTATAAACTATTGACAACATTTTTCGCAAATTCCAAATAAAAATATTGTAATTTAGAGCATTTATCTCCCGAAAGCAACAACTGGTCAAAATAACAAAAAAGATGCAGTGTTGTCAGACCCCGAATAATGGAAAGACAATAAGTTCATATTCATTTTTGAACAACACAATACTAATGTTTTAAACTAGGAAGAGTTCAGAAATCAATATTTGGTGGAATAACCCTGATTTTGAATCACAGCTTTCATGTGTCTTGGCATGCTCTCATCAGTCTTTCACATTGATGTTGGGTGACTTTATGTCATTCCTGGAGCAAAAATTCACACAGCTCAGATTTGTTTGATGGCTTGTGACCATCCATTTGCCTCTTGATCACATTCCAGAGGTTTTCAATTGGGTTCAGGTCTGGAGATTGGGCTGGCCATGACAGGGTCTTGATCTGGTGGTCCTACATTGGTCCACACCTTGATTGGCCTGGCTGTGTGCCATGGAGCATTGTCCTGCTGGAAAAAACAGTCCTCAGAGTTGGGGAACATTGTCAGAGCAGAAGCAAGTTTTCTTCCAGGACAACCTTGTACGTGGTTTGATTCATGCATCCTTCACAAGACAAATCTGCCCGATTCCAGCCTTGCGGAAGCACCCCCAGATCATCACCAATCCTCCACCAAATTTTACAGTGGGTGTGAAACACTGTGGCTTGTAGGCCTCTCCAGACCTCCGTCTAGCCATTAGACGACCAGGTGTTGGACAAAGCTGAAAACTGGACTCATCAGAGATGATGACCTTACTCCAGTCCTCTACAGCCCAATCCGTATGGTCTCTGCAAACCTCAGCCTGGCTCTTTGCTTCTCATTGATGAAGGGCTTTTTTCTAGCTTTGCATGACTTCAGCCCTGCCCCTAGGAGCCTGTTTCTTTGCCATTCTTTTTGTAGGTCACTTGATGTCATCCTATGGTTGTTGAGTGACATTCGAATGAGTTGGTGGTCATTCCGGTCAGCATAGAGTCGTTTTCGTCCTCTGCCGATCTGTAGCTTTGTTGTCCCCAGTGTCTGCTGCTTGACCTTGTTCTTATGAACCGCCGTCTTTGAAATTTTAAGGATGGAAGCAACCCGACGCTCACTGTATCCCTCTGCCAGTAAAGCCAGAATTGAACCTTTCTTTTCCTCACTCAAAACTTTCCTTTTCAACTTTTTTGGCATGGTCAATAGTTATTTTTTGATTCCAATTACTTTTGAGGTACTCCTAGCACTGTTTTTGCCATCCAGCTGGTCCTACTGCAAGAGGATAGAGATGACCACAGAAGTGTTTTTTATATTTTTCCTTATTAAATAAGATTTGTCTCAGGTGATCACCTAATCATCACCTCATTCAGTAGAACGACATTGGAATGGAATGGCTTCCATATTTGTAGAGATGCTGATTTAAAGCTACACTGTGTAACTTTTTTAGTTTATTCTTCGCTAAAAACACTTAGTTCTTTCAAAAATATATGTGCTCATTAATGTATATTTACTTCTTTCAAGTAATAAAGTATTCTCGTAAGTTTATAATATGCCATTGAAAATACATACGGGTGAGGGGTTCGAATGCCGGTCGCCATGTTGCTCCTCCATCTTGAAAGTACAGTAGCCAAAGAGGGACATACCCGTAAATTCAAGCTTCGCTTTTCGCGTTTTAACACTCGATTGCACCGTGTCGAATGTGAAGAGGGGGATTGCCATGTTAATCTTGGACTAAATCAGCCACCGTAGGAGTTAAAACAAAATCAGAATTGAGAGGAACAGAAACTATTATTCACTGGATGGTCATATAGCTTTACACCGCTAGATGAGGAAAATATCACACAGTGGAGCTTTAAAAAAAATATTGCAGTGGTCTCTTAATTTTTTCCAGAGCTGTATATCTGCATATTATCATCAGTAAAACTGTAATGTTGGTCTCAGTGAACACAGAGCTGAGTTCACCCGCTCTTGGATCAGAGGCGGAGCAGAGGAGCGTCAGGGGTGGAGCTACAGACAGCTGATCTCTGATTGGCCACCACAAATTTTATTTCTATACTGGCAGTTTGATGCTGATTAACGAATCGGCTCATTATTCATGTATATTAACGTTGAATATTAAGAGAAATTAGCGTTAATTAATTGTAATATACCGAAAGCTAAGAATTAATTTAGAGTAAATTGAGGAAAAACATTGTAGTCTCAAATCATTGTAAATGTGCATCATGACTTTACCCTCGAATGGAAGAGTGTATATACATTTTTCAAAAATATATATGATTGAATAAAGTCTATTTTTCAATTGGTATACCAATTTATAGTTTGTTTATAGGGCATCCTTTTTCCTTGTGCAGCAAAACTCATTGAGAACCCTTTTATAAATTCCCTATGAAATCAAAATGGAAGTTTTTTGGCTTTTAGTATGAATATGCCTTAAAGTTATCCAGTGTTGCTCCAAAACAATGGCAACATTAACATTTAATAGATATAAGCATTCAAAACGTAGTCTTCCACCAATAATGATTTTGATGACATCACTGCAGTTCAGGTTCTCACCGGATTTATTGTCCAATTAAATGCATTCTAGAATCTGAAGATCTCCCCCTTTTCAGAAATCGTTTGAATTATGCACCGAATGCTGAGCCGAATCCGAGGAAACTGCGGCTTTATGGAGCTCAACGGCTCTGGATGAGCTGTGATGTAAATGAAATACGATTGGCTGTTTTAAAAAAGAGGAGGATTTATTCCTATATATTACAGGATCTACAGTTGATCAGGGAATATGATCCACATGATGTGTTTGAAGAAGATCAGAAGAGTTTCTCACAAATCAAACAGGGACAGAACGCTTCATTAGAAAGCAGAACTAAACACAAAGATGAAGTCAAAGCGCTCACTAAATATAGAAGAGTTTGATGAAGTGTACTGAAGTGTATGTCAACGGCTCACTCAAAGCTTTATGGTGTGTGTGTGTGTGTGTGTGTGTGTGTGTGTGTGTGTGTGTGTGTGTCGCTGGAGCTCATGGTCTGATGATCTGACAGAATCATGTTCATTCTCAGATTCATTCATTATTTATCATCTCACTAAACCTGGATCTCACTTTCTGGAAAACTACAAACGGGAAGAATTCATGATCTTACCAGAGACTCAGACGCATTTATGGATTCATCTGATCATGAGGAGGAGGAGGAGGAGGTGGATGATGGTGATGAAGATGAGGAGGATGAAGATGAGGAGGATGATGATGAAGATGATGGAGGAGGAGGATGATGATGAAGATGAGGAGGAGGAGGATGATGAAGATGATGAAGATGATGAGGAGGAGGATGAAGATGAGGAGGATGATGATGATGGTGATGAAGATGAGGAGGATGATGATGAAGATGAGGAGGATGAAGATTATGAAGATGATGTTTCATAATCTCCATAATCTCATATCTGAAGATTATTCATAAATCCTGGATTAGTGATGAATGCTTTACGAGAGTCTCTCATAATACATGTCACTTATTAAAAGCTGAAAGATGTAAAATACTCAAATGATTTCTGTCCAGAGTTTGTGTTAGAAATGCAGTTCAATTAAAGCCCCAGTTTGACATTGAGCTTCAGTGTGAATAATATTTGACTCCTGATCTAAATCATCTGCTGTGAGAATGAAGGAAATCACCTGATCATGATCTGAGAGGATGAAGATGATGAAGAAGATGAAGAAGATGATGATGAAGATGAACCCAGAAGTTTCCCAACAGGTGTGTTTTCCACAGGACAGACTCCAGCAGCTGCACAGTTAAGGTCTCTCTCTCTCTCTCTCTCTCTCTCTCTCTCTCTCTCTCTCTCTCTCTCTCTCTCTCTCTCTCTCTCTCTCTCTCTCTCTCTCTCTCTCTCTCTCTCTCTCTCTCTCTCTCTCTCTCTCTCTCTCTCTCACACACACACACACAAACACACAAAATGGGCACAAATGGCCTTTCATGACTGTTGCCACTAGAGGGCGGAATCAGTTCTTAATGCTGTCAGGGCCATATTAAGACATAATAATTTCAAAGGAAAGAAAAAAACAAACCACAGTACACCATGCAGATATCACAAAATAGCCTTTACGTCTTTGGCCGTGACATGAGTGATGATTTTTGAAAGTGTGTGATGGTTGAATTATGGTTTATGAGTGTGAAGTGTCAGATGTTTGGGTTTTTCTTTAGTTCTTAAAGGTTGTGAGAGAGTGTGAATGTTTTGTCATTCAAAAACAACGAAATGCTTTCAGTTCAGTTAACACAGACTCATCCTCATTCTGCTGAACTACAGAATGTAAAACATCTAAAGCCTCTCCTGTTCCTGGTTCATCATGAGATCAACGCGTTTGTCTAAACCAGTTTAACCAGTTCAGGACGACAGATCTCCGAGCCGTGAAGAGATCGCCTCAGCTCAGCTCATCGAGGGGATTCAATCATTTATATCTTTAATGGTCAGTAAAGAGATTCATTGATCTATAATCCAGACACTGATGTGTGTCTTAAACTCAAACTTAAATGTAAACCTGCATTGCACAAAAATCATCAGCAACATTTATATTTCTCTTTAACTGAGATCGTACCGGTGTTTTGTTTGAACAGACATTCTACAGACGGAGAGTTTAAGAGAAAACATTGCATGGCATGTGGATTAATCTAAAGAAGGGGAAAAGAAGGGAGAAAAATGGCAAGTTAAAACCTGAAGAGAGTGTGAGACGAGTTCGACGGAACAGCTTTCAGTTCCACAGACCATACTGTGAGTATTGATGATGTATAGGAGATAAAACCATCCGTATCTTTTATGGGCTCAAATTCCCTCCCATTGAACTGCAGTCAAGCTTAAAAAAAGAATAAGCATGAATCAAATGTTTAACATGTGAAAATATAACGCACAAAACTGAAAAATCAATGCAGAATCACAAACAATGCGGTCATAGAAATACAAATAATAAGCGTGAGTCAAACATTTAAACAACACTCAAAAAAAGGCACATTGGTTGAACATGATTTAATCGTGGACAGTGGTTTTACGTGATCACACCACATTATCTTCACAACGGTGGATGATGTTCAACCAGCTTGAAATATTTGTGTTCATTTAACATGAACAGATAAGTTATTTTAAATCAGATTAACATTCTTAATTTTGTCCAAAACTATTACCTTTAATTACTCTGAAATGAATATATAAAAACAAACTAAGTAATCCAGTTTAATTGATAATTTTTATTTAGTGAAATGCTATTTTTTACAACAGTTAGAAAACCTTTTACATTACAAGATTGTATTGGCTAGATGGTTTTGTTCCATCCATGGCAAGCCTAAAGTAGATGTTTATTATTATTAAAACAACTTTAATCGCTATTAGCAGATCCTCTGAGCACACGCTCTACACCACAATGGTAACGTCCAAAAACACGAACATAACACACACTTTTAAATACCAACATAACAAAACATTAAACATTAAAAAGTCTCTCCATTTTCTCATCTCGTTAGAAATGCATAAAATATCACTTTATTTAAACATTTACTCTCCAAATTCAGCCCGTTTGCAGAGCATGATGGGAAGTGAAAGTCCTGTTTGTTAGGCTTACTTGATTGAATCATGTTATCTCAAAATAAACACATCAAGTTATGTCAGAGAGTGACGGTTTTAAGTCAGTTTAACATGAATCAATTACATTTGAACCAGAAACCTGATATAATGGTGTTAAATGGAGATGAATTGCTTAAATAAAGTGAACAGCATCATAAGTTCATTTTTTTGAGTGAAGTTTAAAATGATAATGTTACGTCCAAGGACGTATTGATATTTGTTTCTTCCACAATGAGTGTTATTGGAGTATTTGTTCTTCTCCATTGCCCCAGTCTGCAGTTACCTCGACTTGGATGGAAACGCAAGCCCAGAAAACAAGAGCAAAGGAGAAAAGAGCACAGACATACAAAAATGAAAATAAGAGCAGAAAACATGATTTTATGTGCGATACAGATGATTTTGAGCAATATAATTTTAAACTTGTTTAAATGTTTGACTCACGCTTATTATTTGTATTTCTATGACCGCATAGTTTGTGATTCGGCATTGATTTTTCAGTTTTGTGCGTTAAATATTCACGTGTTTTTAAAATTTTGATTCGTGCTTATTATTTTTTTATACTTGACTGCAATTCAATGGGCGGGAATTTGAGCCCATAGGCTTTATTCACTCTAATAAACTACATGTGGAAATATAATTTACGTGTATTTATGAGGGAGGCGTGTTTAGCTTATTATTTAATTCAAGATCTGAAAATATAATGCAGGAGATCACTAACCCTCATTCTGCTGAACTACCAAATGCAAACAATGTAAAACATCTAAATCTTTTGATCATCTTTTGTTTCCTCCTAAAGGAAGCCAGAAGCTTTTTGTTCAATGCTTAATGCTATAATCCGATGTTTGTGTTTTTAATGTCTAGTTTTCTGTGATCCAGACAGTCATACTGTGAAGATTCAGATAGAGTCAAAGATGAGGTGAGATTCACACACACGAGCTCATTTGGAGGTAATCTTCATTTGTTAATGCCGAATTCACACTGCCGATTTTAGGCCCGATTTTTGACTCACCGACAGGTTTTGCGAAATCGCAGACAAATGCCCGAAACTGTGCTGCCAACTCTTGCGAGACAAATAAGCAACCACAGCTTCAAAAACAAGTCCAATATTATTATATTATTTATTATCATCAATATAATTTATGGTCAATCATTATTTATAAATAAATGAGCCTGCGACATATTAAACTGAAACCTCTCAGAGTTTGAAAAGCAAAAACTTTGATTTTACAAAAATCTTCAAATTGTAATTAAGGCTGTGAACAGATAAGCCCTTAATCTCAATGTGCAATCTGCCCTAAATAGTATTAGTAAAGTTAAAGTTAAAGTATTAGTAAAGTTACTTGTGTCACATACTTTTTAGGCTTAGTAATTTGGATATTTTTTTACAGTCTATGATTGGGACACAGGCAAGCACTAAGGGAGCGCTGCAATATAGCCTCATATTTATTATAAAATACATATAATAGCCTGTAATGATAAATACATTTTAAAAAATTACATTTAAATTAGGTGCCTGCCTTATCAACCTGTTTCCTCTCCGTCTCTGTTGGTTGCATTCTTTGTAAAAATGTATGCGTCTATTTACGTCTACTAACAATCTTTACGTGCATTTATAATGTCACATGCCTGCACGTTGAACGCTATTTTTCTTCAATGAGGGGAAGTATGAGGACGTATTACTTCAGCACTCGTATGAATCGTTGCATCGAATGACTATTAGCTAGACAGTGTCAGGCAATGGACAAAACAGCGACCATAAATGCAAAGAAACAAAGTTGCTTATCATATTTTCCTAGCCTGGCGTGGTCATACTCAACTCTAGTCAGAATATGAGTCTGATGCTCATTGGGCTGTGATTATGGGGCGTGTTTCAACCCAACCAGGAAAGACCTCAATTGGATAGACCAACAACCAATGCAACGAAGCAACATAAACAGAGCTCAACTGCACTGTGTTGCCAAGTCCGCATTTTTTTTTTCCGCGGTTGTTTTCTATGTCCGCGGGTTGAATCGACTATTATGTGATATATAGACCCATGAGTGCGAATTCTAGCAGGCAATCTTGCCAAAATAACACACATTTTACCCCCCAAACGCCATTTTTTTCCAGAGAACCCCCCGAGAAGCTATTGTTTTGGGCTAGTAGTTGGCGCGTTTTGTTGTAAAAACTTGGCAACCCTGTCTGCACGCGCGCTGGAATAAACGATCTTTGCCGGTGTTGTAAAAAAATACAAAAATGTAATGATACACAGAGTACTTACCCAACATGATCATCATTTCTGAGAGAAATAGTGAAGGTGATGCAGATACAAACAAGCTCTCCGTTTAGGATTAGAACAAATATAACCCAAGCCCCTTTGATGACGAGATGATTACGTTAATGTTGATCATCTGTCCGTCATCGGCTAAAGCCCGCCCTGATGATCTCATTGGTCAGTTACTGTTGATCATCTGTCCGTCATCGTCTAAAGCCCGCCCTGATGATCTCATTGGTCAGTTTCTGTTGATCATCTGTCCATCATCAGCTAAAGCCCGCCCTGATGATCTCATTGGTCAGTTTCTGTTGATCATCTGTCCATCATCGGCTAAATCCCGCCCTGATGATCTCATTGGTCAGTTTCTGTTGATCATCTGTCCATCATCGGCTAAAGCCCGCCCTGATGATCTCATTGGTCAGTTTCTGTTGATCATCTGTCCGTCATCGGCTAAAGCCCGCCCTGATGATCTCATTGGTCAGTATCTGTTGATCATCTGTCCGTCATCGTCTAAAGCCCGCCCTGATGATCTCATTGGTCAGTTTCTGTTGATCATCTGCCCATCATCGTCTAAAGCCCGCCCTGATGATCTCATTGGTCAGTTACTGTTGATCATCTGTCCGTCATCGTCTAAAACCCGCCCTGATGATCTCATTGGTCAGTTTCTGTTGATCATCTGTCCGTCATCGGCTAAAGCCCGCCCTGATGATCTCATTGGTCAGTATCTGTTGATCATCTGTCCGTCATCGTCTAAAGCCCGCCCTGATGATCTCATTGGTCAGTTTCTGTTGATCATCTGCCCATCATCGTCTAAAGCCCGCCCTGATGATCTCATTGGTCAGTTACTGTTGATCATCTGCCCATCATCGTCTAAAGCCCGCCCTGATGATCTCATTGGTCAGTATCTGTTGATCATCTGTCCGTCATCGTCTAAAGCCCGCCCTGATGATCTCATTGGTCAGTTTCTGTTGATCATCTGCCCATCATCGTCTAAAGCCCGCCCTGATGATCTCATTGGTCAGTTTCTGTTGATCATCTGCCCATCATCGTCTAAAGCCCGCCCTGATGATCTCATTGGTCAGTTTCTGTTGATCATCTGTCCGTCATCGTCTAAAGCCCGCCCTGATGATCTCATTGGTCAGTTTCTGTTGATCATCTGTCCGTCATCGTCTAAAGCCCGCCCTGATGATCTCATTGGTCTGAACAGTTTCTGTTTGGGTTATAATTACTCCTCTATGGAGCGAGGCCAGACCGAACCGCCCGACCTAAAGATTTTGTGGGTGGTGCTAAGTTCGGCTGGCATCCAGGCTAATATTTTCCTAACAAGCAACCACATTTTTATCCCAAAAAAACTGCAACCCGTGACTTGAGATTTTTTAACGCGACTTGCCAAAAAAAAAGAAGAAGAAGCCCAAAGTCGCGTGTTATACACAGACTTGGCAACTATGGTACGGAACAATCAAGTATGTCTTTGCAGGTTAGTAATAGGCGTTACCACATCAGTGGGCGTGGCCGTAAGCAGAGGGATGTTTTCAACTGTGTTACCTGATTTGCCACATCACAGTGTGGGTGGGGTCTGGTTAAATCAATCATTTTCATTGTCTGATTTGTAAACACCCATCAGTTTGAAAACGCCCACAAATTTGGAAACATAGGGAATAATAGGCAAATCGGTGCTTGTTCATGTGAGTGACAATAACGCAGTGCGAATTATCAAAGACGCGATCTGTGATTCATGAGATATTTGGCATGCTAAATATCTGGTCCTGTGGCGATTCAAACATTTTAATAGATATTTTACAATAAAGTTTGAAAGAAATCCTAATGAAATCAATAATTAATAAATAAATCACATATTTGAGCTTTAAACAACTACATTCTCGCCTGAAAAACTATTAAAAGTACATTTTGTGACACAATAGAGTAGTATTTTTAAATTACTCTGGCCTAGGGGTTCCCCTATGGGTTTCCCATCCGTCACTTCAGCACGTGACAGCAGTAAGCAGGCTCCTCATTGGTTAACGCGGCGCGAATATCCGCCAAAGTTCAAATTTTTCAACTTGAGTGATTGGCGTGTTTCGCGCGAATCACGCGTTCAAAGCGCTCAATTCTCGTGATCATTGCCGCCTCATTCGCTAGGTGTTTTTTTATTTTCTTTACTGCTTTTGTTAACTCTAAGCTCCAGTTATAATATCTTTATCAGAATGCAGTTCATATAATGTGTTATTTTGCACTCCTTTCAGCTAAAGTGAGCCATCCTGATTTATAAATACAATTATCCTATATGGGTTATGGTTATGTATATAACATGCGTAAACATTTAATATGTGCGTTTGTGGCTTGAAATCAAGATTATGCTTCATATGATCAAATATAGATCACATTTTGACTGTCCCTTTGCACTGTATTTATATATTATCATCAACGCCACTTTATTGACTTTATCCTTTTGCCCATATGAGCATCAGCCGATCAAGATGATATTAAATTATTGATGGATTTTGATCTGTTTGGAGGATCTGACACATGTTAAATATATAATCACTCCTTTAATTTTAACTGAATTTATTTATGATTATCGTATCGCATTATTTAACAATTTATCGCATAACACAGTTTATATATCGCGCCGCCCTGAAGGTAGAGCTCCAGGAAATGTGAAAGAAGTTAAAAATGTGACGCAGGAATCTGATGTTATATTCACAAGTGTGTGTGTGTGTGTGTGTGTGTGTGTGTGTGTGTGTGTGTGTGTTTTCTGTTTTTAGAAAGCAGCAGTTCCTGTCATCAAACCAGCACATTCTTCTTCTGCACTATGTCAAGTCACGTCTTAAACATATTTTCAGTCAACTTCACAGCTAAACAGAACGGCGGACTTACAGTACACCGTTATTGTTTATGATGGTTATGATGGTTTTCATACGTACCGTTTTACTGTCGTATGATACAATAGTATCGTGCAGGCAATGGCAAAGGTCAGAGGTCAAAAGTTTGAACCTTTGCACTTGCATGTCTGACAAATATTCCCTCATTAATATGTTTATTAATGAACAGAATCGGCTGTAAGCCGCAGTATGCTGTAAAGTGACACTTCATGTACCTTTCCTTTCAGAGAGTGTACAGGAGGTCATTATTTCTGGTGTTTTCCTCTAAAAGCATCTTTATTCTACGGTGACTTTCACGAGGAACATCACAAATGATCAGCAAAAGTATACAGGTTTACCAACAACTACACGTGTACACGTGACTGTGTGTGGTTTTCCTGCTTGATACAGTTTATGGTGTAATCCATTACTGTTATTGCTGCCTGTGTTATACCTTATAACAGGGGCTTTCAAACTTTATGATGCCAAGGACCCCCAAATATAATGAACCTTTTATGGGGGACCCCCATCCTAAAATCCATCTATATATGTGACCCTGGACCACAAAACCTGCCATAAGAGTCTTTTTTTATTTATAAAGATTTATACATATATCTTCATGGAACTTGATCTTAATATTCTAATGATTTTTGGCATAAAAGAAAAATGTAAAATTTTGACCCATACAATATATTTTTGGCTTTTGCCATAAATATACCCATGCGATTAGTGACTGGTTTTGTGGTCCAGGGTCACATATTTTTATGTATGAAAAAAACATTTAAACTGTTAGATAAATAGTAAGTTTGACATTATAAATTCAACATATTGTTTCCAAACTTAAATTGGCTATACTTAATGTGGATGAATAAACCTGAAGAAGAACATTTTCAAGTTTCACAATAAATGCATGTAAGCAGCTTACGTACTGCGTTAAGAGCACTGCCTTACAACCCCAGTGAGCAAGATATAGAGAACTACAGTGAGAAAAACGCACTAGAAAGATATAAAGCAAACAAATCTTCAATTGATTTAGAATTTTCTGTAACTTTAAAGATATAAAGCAAACATATACAAATCTTAAATTGTACTGTAACTTTAACCATTTTTTGCTTTGTCTTTTAATTCCCTGAAATTTTCTGGGGACCCCTTAGAACCTTCTGGTGGACCCCTGGGGGTCCCCGGACCCCAGTTTGAAAACCCCTGCCTTATAATACAATAGTATGGCGCTACTTTTATCCACAGTGTCTTAAACGAGGAACATCACAAGCACAAGTCGACAAAACTGGGGTTGTTAAAAACTAGATTTCAATCAATCAATTGAAAACCCGTGTGACTTGCTCACTGTGCGAGTCAAGAGGTGAGTTTAACTTTTTTAAGTAAATAAAATAGTTAAAGCACCTTTTTAGTATTGCAATGCAAATATTTCATGATTATATTGTTATGAATATGGACTAGATGATATTTGTGATCCGTGCTGACAAAATGAGCCTGAATGCAAACAGGATAATTAAGAGCCATGGGGCGAAACAAGTGAATTTGAGGTTTTTGTCACAAAAATTTGTCAACTAGCGACCCCCAGGCCCCAAATAGCAATTAAACATCTAAAAGTGGCTTTATATGTGCATGTGTAATATGTAGGTAAGTTATATGTAAGATTTTTGCAGCAAAATATCCAAAAACCACTAGACCAGTGTTATATTTTGTTCAGTTGAGTAACAGTCTCCTAAATGTTTCCAACTATTGCGCTGGTGTAGTTTCACTTAAACATTACCATGGAAAGCAGACTTTGGTACATAATGAGAACTCAAAAGAGGACGATTATCGATTTGGCGTTTTCCAGATGGCAAGAGCTTCACAAACTTCAAGCTCGAGAGATGCCGTTCTTGTGCTTTATTACAGATGAGCAAATGTACATCAAACGAATCAATGTTATGTTGCTTAACACGGTGAAATATTGAAGCTACTGCTAGTGTCATAGAGCCAACGAACCAACACACAGAATGACAACTCAACACACTCAGATGCAGTGTAGACCGAGTCAAACAGCATTGAGCTTCCTAAGTTTTGATTGGTCAGATAAACTATTATATTATTAGCACTCACGGGTCGTTCGGCAGAATGAAGTGTCCTTATGAATGCATTCACTCATCCATAAACATGATCAGATCCATCGGGATGAGTCCACGCTCATTCCCTGCGTCATAGATCTACACCTTTGTTATTGTTTTGAAGAGGTTAGCGACCCCTAGCGGCACAGTGTAGCTTTAATCGTGCGTTTCCTGAGAGGAGTACCTTTCATTAGTCCTTTTCTCAGGTTACCTTTTCTCTGCTTTCTTCGAAGTCTGGTATCGTTTTAAAGCGCAATATTCCAACTTTATGAATATTCATAGCGATTTCTCTACAGCATTAGTCTGTAGGCCTACCAATGAAATGTGATTTTCAAACTGATACAAACACAACGATCGTAGGCTACTCCCACTGACTGACAGACCCGACACTTGCGCACAAAGATCCTGACACACACACACACACACACACACACACGCACGCACGCACGCACACGCACACACACTATCTAGGTCTTAAGTGATTGTTGAGGAAAAACATCTGGTGTGTGACATGTGTGACAATGTCTGTTTCATTGATGCTAATCAAACAATTGTGCTATCATGGAAAACAAAGCTGAATATATATATATTCCTCTAGATATGTGTTTTGACTGGGTTTTTGTCAAAATTGGCTTTTTTTTAAATCGCCTCAGTCATTTTTGGCCTGATTCCAATAAATTTATCCTACATCAGAAAATATTCACCCATAAAAAATAAAAAATTGTGGCTCATTTTGCCTGCACGGCTAATAAACGTATACAGTAAACACATTTTACTGTATTATGTGTCCCACCCTTGTTCATGTATTTCAGTCATGTTTCCTGTTAGTCATGTGTTTCCCTTGTGTCCTATTCTGATATTTTTTTCTTGTCATATGTTCATCAGTTCTGTTTGGTTTGTCATTGGTTTAATGCTCAGGTGTTTATTGATAGTCATTCGTCTTTGTGTATCAATAGCCCTCCTGTTTCATTGTTCGTTTGTCTTGCTCTGTTTATGTTCAGTCAAACCAAGTCAGGTCTTTATTTTGTATCTGTCCACTTGAGGATTCAATAAAACTGCACTTGGGATCAGTTCAGCTCGCCTACAGGACATTCATTGCTTCTTTATGTGTTTATTTTCACATTGTAATGTGTTGACTGAACGCCATACGTGAGCTTCACGTCAGAGACCGACACGGAAGACAATAACTTGGCGGATAAAGCTATTATTTATATATTTTTTTCGCATTGTAAAATGATTGTCCAGCTGCTGTAGTGAGATGGGCTGTGTGTCGATGTGTTTAGGGCCATTATGGGTCTTGTGAGTGGGAATGGACTGAATGCCAATGGAGGCCTATCTGAAGCCTTTCTCAGCTTTACACTAAAATATCTTCATTTGTGTTCTGAAGATGAACGAAGGTCTGACGGGTGTCCAACACATGAGGGCGAGGAATTCATTAAAGGTCCTGTTCTTCGCAATTCCATCTTTCAAACTTTAGTTAGTGTGTAATGTTGCTGTTAGAGCATAAATAATACCTGTAAAATTATAAAGCTCAATGTTCAATGCAAAGCGGGATATTTTATTTAACAGAAGTTACCTTTCAAAGCCGACAGCGAGTGGCCGGTTTGGACTACACCGCTGCACTTCCTGCTGTAATGACGTCACTAGAACTGTTTGTTGACTAAAGCTCCGCCCACAAGAACACGTGGAGAAGAGCACGCATTCAGGCATCTCCCCATTATGGTAAGAGGCGGGACCTTTCCAGGCAAAGTGCGCTAAGCTGATGTCCAATCACAACACGGGAAGCGCTGGCCCAATCAGAACTCGTTATGTGTTTCTGAAGGAGGGACTTCATAGAACAAGGAAATCATCAGGCCGTTTGTAGGACAGAGGAAACAGCGCTGCTACAGCAGATTCACACACACACACACACACACACACACACACACACACACACACACACACACACACACACACACACACACACACACACACACGGTTCAGTGTCTCTCTCTACTGGAGATCCTCAGTATTAGGCTACAGCAGATCCACACACACACACACACACACACACTCGGTTCAGTGTCTCTCTCTACTGGAGATCCTCAGTATTGCAGCAGATCCACAGCGGATCACATGATCATCTGCATCCTATCAGACTTCAGAAGAGCTTTGGTTAATTTAAATGAGATCTATAATGCAGTGAAGTAATGTACAGTTTGATCAGCCTGAAGATTATCATCTCATTTAAACATTACTATAGCATTAAAAAAGTGATGATTCAAAAAACATTATAATTGTATTAAAAAAAATATATATATTACAGTAACGAGAATAGAATAAATAAACTGAATAATTAAATAGAACTTAATGGTATTTTAATTATTATTAAATTAGACCTGGACATGAGATCTTTCTTTGTGTCATATTACAGCTGATACACTCATATTCAGTATTTATGTAGTTATTAAGAGTTGTTATAGTCATATCAGTGGTTTGACAATCAGATACATTTCTAAGAACTACCTTTGATCTAAAGTGTTTCTGTGGTAATCTCATTACTAACCGCAGTCAAATATTAGTCAGATTCACAAATCTGAGAGTCCACCACTCGCTGTTATTAACGCATTAGCGCCACCTACAGATGAGCACAGGCACTACAACCACTATTCAAATCACCCTTTTATAATAATAAAGTAATGTGGTACCATTTGAACGCTTAGAGTCTCTACTTTCTGGAGATATGCATCACTTTGGCATTTGTTTTACTCAAAGTAATGCATTTAAACTATTTACATTACTCTGGTGCCATGCAGACAGTTTGGGCTGCTTCCACTAAATTACAGAAAATAGTGAAAAAAATAAGTTTGTCTGTGTCATTTTGTATGCAAGATTTATTCAAATGGGTCTGAAGGGATGACCCCCCCTTTTTTGAGGGGGGGGGGGGGGGTATAACAGCTTAGACAACATATACTTACATGTTTATGACTTTTAGCAGTGTTTTATGTAACTTTAAAGGGTTTTTTGTAAAATGACACCAACATTTTGAACCTATAGACCACTGTATGTGTGTATGGGAGGCTTTTCAATTTGGGTCGGCCAAAATCCAGGCGGAAATCCAGAAAAATGTCCCTGAGTGTAAGAGGCTAAGAACTGTATTCTTCTAAATAATAAATATTAGATTTCACTTCATGCTGTAAGTAACTTATATAACCATAGGTCTATAGGGAGGGGGAAACCAAATGTAAATGTCTGGAATAGTTTTCAGTGACAATGACATAAATTAATAAAAAATGAAAAATATCCAGAGTTTTCAACATGTTATTAGCTTTTTAACAAAAAATGTAATTTGTTGAATTTAACACTGGAAATAAACCAATGCATAATACAATACAACTAACAAACTGGAATGTTGAGGCCACAGACTGTACATTATCAGTCTGAAGTCTCAATCAACTCTAAGACTCTGTGTGATCTAGGGTGATGTTTACAGGATGTTCTACATGAATCATCAAACCACAGCAAGTCCCCGAGGCCACCAGCCAACCGCTCTTTCTAGACATACTCGGACTTCTAATTCCAAGTATTTGAACTTATCAGAAAAAAAACGGTTTCAAATTCAACTAATCAGAATAATGCATATTTGCATTATTGTTTCAGGGACATTTGTCCATATCCTCCTGGGACCCAGTAATAGACTTTTGTCCTCTGTAGTGGACATTATATTTTAGTGAGTTTCTGTGACATCACACACGTCACAGTTTTGAGTCAGGATGTCCTTTATAGAGCACATTCAGGGCTTTGCAAAGATACCAAATGTTTGGAGGTGTCACCAGGACAACAACAACTTCTTGGTCTTTAAAAATGGCTGACATTAATCTTTAGCACTCTTATGGAAATATGATCATATTTTGTAATTATAATTTAAATCTGATTAATTTTCTAATTGTTTGTTATAAATCAACATCTCAGGAAAATGCTATGGGGTTTCTAAACTAAATATGACTCTTTGTTACAAAACAGGGCATTGATTTCATAAATGTCCACTGTAGAGGACACCAGGACTTAAATCATGTTTATCAGGCATTTTGGAGACACAACAAGTAAATAGAAAAATAAATTACATAACAATATTCCTATGAAATATTACATATTATTTTGAAAATGTCGCCAATTATTACTCCCCTTATTAGACTTCTTTTTTTCATTACATGTTGCACCAAGAACACAATAATATGCAAATTAGATGCAATATATCGATACATTGTATTGAATGGGAAAATCCAAGTATGGCCATTTTACCCACATATTGCATAAAGTAAGATGGTGTATCAAAGCATTCAGTTATATCTTTTATAACATAGCTCAGAATCATCTTTAAAAAAAGTTTGTTTTAAAAAAATCCTGAAACTTAAAAATGTATTCGTGAATTAAAAATAAATTTTTTTGCCTATTTTTTTGAAGTTTTTGCCTATACATGCAATATCATTTCATTAAAAAAATGTAACAACTGAGTCCTGGTGTCAACTACAGAGGACATATCATAAAATATGAATATAATATAATTTTCCAAAAAAATAATCTGTCCATTTGTTTCTTATGCTCTAAACAATCCAATGACATGAAAAAATACAAAATTCAAAAAACTTTTTTTTTCTGGGTATGAATGTACAGTCCAAAATTGTTTACTCTTATTCCTAATAAGTGTGACGCATAAAAGGTTCCTGAGTGTTAAGTATACACTCACCTAAAGGATTAGTAGGAACACCTGTTGAATTTCTCATTAATGCAATTATCTAATCAGCCAATGACATGGCAGTTGCTTCAATGCATTTAGGGGTGTGGTCCTGGTCAAGACAATCTCCTGAACTCCAAACTGAATGTCAGAATGGGAAAGAAAGGTGATTTAAGCTATTTTGAGCGTGGCATGGTTGTTGGTGCCAGACGGGCCGGTCTGAGTATTTCACAATCTGGTCATTTCCTGGGATTTTCACACACAACCATTTCTAGAGTTTACAAAGAATGGTGTGAAAAGGGAAGAACATCCAGTATGCAGCAGTCCTGTGGGAGAAAATGCCTTATTGATGCTCGAGGTCAGAGGAGAATGGGCCGACTGATTCAAGCTGATAGAAGAGCAACTTTGACTGAAATAACCACTCGTTACAACCGAGGTATGCAGCAAAGCATTTGTGAAGCCACAACACGCACAACCTTGAGGCGGATGGGCTACAACAGCAGAAGACCCCACCGGGTACCACTCATCTCCACTACAAATAGGAAAAAGAGGCGACAATTTGCACAAGCTCACCAAAATTGGACAGTTTAAGACTGGAAAAATGCTGCCTGGTCTGATGAGTCTCGATTTCTGTTGAGACATTCAGATGGTAGAGTCAGAATTTGGCGTAAACAGAATGAGAACATGGATCCATCATGCCTTGTTCCCACTGTGCAGGCTGGTGGTGGTGGTGTAATGGTGTGGGGGATGTTTTCTTGGCACATTTTAGGCCCCTTAGTGCCAATTGAGCATTGTTTAAATGCCACGGCCTACCTGAGCATTGTTTCTGACCATGTCCATCCCTTTATGACCACCATGTACCCATCCTCTGATGGCTACTTCCAGCAGGATAATGCACCATGTCACAAAGCTCAAATCATTTCAAATTTGGTTTCTTGAACATGACAATGAGTTGACTGAACTAAAATGGCCGCCACGGCCGCCACAGTCCCCAGATCTCAACCCAACAGAGCATCTTTGGGATGTGGTGGAACGGGAGCTTCGTGCCCTGGATGTGCATCCCACAAATCTCCATCAACTGCAAGATGCTCTCCTATCAATATGGGCCAACATTTCTAAAGAATGCTTTTAGCACCTTGTTGAATCAATGCCACGTAGAATTAAGGCAGTTCTGAAGGCGAAAGGGGGTCAAACACAATTTAGTATGGTGTTCCTAATGATCTTTTAAGTGAGTGTAGGTCTCAGCTCCTACATTATTGGAGAGGTGTCCTGTCCTATAGAAGTAACACCAGCAGAGTGGAGGAGACACACTTTCCAACGAAATTATAATGTATTAGAGGTATACTGATCACAGGGAGCTAATGAAATGATAAATGCTCGATCATCAAGATATTAATTTTGTAATTGACCTAGTGAGAAATGTTATAACTTCTCCCACTCTACAAATCAATGCTCTAACTGCAGAAAAGAAAGTTATAAATGGTCTTAAATTGCACTATTGTGGCACTGACCACACCAAAAGAAATGGCTCTAATGCAACACCCTAATGTTTGAATGAGCATCTTAAGCAGTGGCAGCTACTGGTCTGTCAGAGAGGGGAAGCTCATTTTCAGCTTACATCATAAAATTGTCTATTTTTTTAAAAGTAAATTCTGCCCTACGTTCCTTTTCAAGAAAATTGTCTGTCAATGGCCAGCAGAGCTATAAAAAATATTAAACTCTGTAAAACTGAAACAAGGAATGTGGTGTATAATTGTATGAAATGTATGATGAAAATCAAGCAATTTCGCCAAGCAAATATCAAAGAAATAGGTTGC
Source organism: Pseudorasbora parva (assembly GCF_024679245.1). Taxonomy (NCBI): domain Eukaryota; kingdom Metazoa; phylum Chordata; class Actinopteri; order Cypriniformes; family Gobionidae; genus Pseudorasbora; species Pseudorasbora parva. The sequence continues at coordinate 2,779,979 of NC_090189.1, forward strand.
AGCAGTTTTTATTTCGACTGAACTTGAGAAATCCGCGATGGGACTGAGCGCGAATAGGCTAGCTTCTGTGATTCCTTATAGTACAGAATCGCTGTCAGTCAAAAGGAGATCATCACGCAGAAGCTCAGAGTCCGGGCCAGCCCACTCCCCATTCACCCCCAGAGACGCTGAGCGTCCGTGGGCGGGACATAATCGCAGCGTTTATCCAATGACCGTCTAGTTTCTAAGCTCTGAAAAAAAACGTTTAAAGCAGCCCCATTGAAGTCAATGGACGCTGGGCTTCAATAGGGAAATGCAATGTGACGCTGCGGGAATGTATGACAAATATATCGAGTCAGCCGACCTGCTATATGTAACAAGGATTCTGAACGAACTCTTCTTTGAGATTAACGTTTTCTAACGCATTTTTAGTCAATAAAATGTTAATACAATAGTACATATTTAACCATTAATTTTGTGACATTATAAGGGAAGCCGAGCTTCCCTTGCAGTCTTAAAGAAATCACCACTGATCTTAAGGGTATATAAGTGTCAGAAATGCTTCTCAGCAGCTCCTCTGGTTTCATGATTGAGTTGTTCTTGGGTTCTTCCCTGTGGAAGGAGCTCCACTCTGAGATGGCAACACTAGAGATGACGGGGGTTGTAGGAGGTGAAGCTGGTGAAAGGGGGCCTATAATCATCCTCTGAACATTCGGTGGGTGCAGGCTCTTGAACACTGAGGAGACATCGATTTCTTGTAAACTGTCACTCAGCAACTCAGCCACGAAGTGATAGGCCACGTCAAATCACAGAGCGGGGTCAGCGCATGCTGAGGGTCACAGTGCGCAGAAGTCACCAACTTTCTGCAGAGTCAACAGGTCCAGACCTCCAAACTTCTGTGGCCTTCAGATGAGCTCAAGAACAGCGTAGAGAGCTTCATGGAATGGGTTTCCATGGCCAAGCAGCTCATCCGAGCCTTACATCACCAAGAGTAATGCAAAGTGTTGAATGCAGTGGAGTAAAGCAGCCGCCACTGGACTCTGGAGCAGAGAGACATGTTCTCTGAGTGACCAATCACCGTCAGTCTGACAATCCCATGGACGAGTCTGGGTTTGGCAGTCGCCAGGAGAACGGGACTTGCCTGACTGCATTGTGCCAAGTGTAATGTTTGGTGGAGTGGGGGTTATGGGGTGGGGTTGTTTTTCAGGGGTTGGGCTTGGCCCCTTAGTTCCAGTGAAAGGAACTCTTAATGCTTCAGCCAAGACATTTTGGACAATTTCCTGCTCCCAACTTTGTGGGAACAATTTGGGGACGGCCCCTTCCTGCACAAAGCATCGGTTCATAAAGACATGGATGAGCAAGTTTGGTGTTGAGGAACCGAATGTGATTTCCTTGACATGATAATGACCATAAATTAAACCATAAAATGACTTGAAATAAAACGACACCAAGCAAATGGGACTCTTAAAGCTGCTGTCCGTAACTTTTTTGTGTTAAGATTTACAAAAATTATATAATGAGAATGTACAACATGAATCCATTTTCCAAACCGTTTTTTTTTTTTTTTGTCTTACCCTGAATCATTATGGTACACTTATAATAAGTGTTTCTATTGGGACTATTTCAGGCCAGATTGGTAGGTACCGCTGCGGAGGAGCACAGTCCCTGCGTGATCCGCCATAGACATAAACAGAGAGAAGTAGCTCCGGCTGCAATTTGCTTCCGAAAGATGCATGCAGTTCTGTTTATTGACCACTAGAGTGCAAAAAATTACGGACTGCAGCTTTAAGACAGAGGAACTGAGTCAGTATTTGCTTTAGATTAATCATGATACACAAAACTAAAACACACACTAATATTGAACAATTGAGTAAATACAAAGCACGTATATAAATAAAATACAGTGAAATAAAACAGCACATACAAAAAGCTAACAGATTTAGTGTATTAATTCAGAAGATGCTTTTATCCACTTACATGAGGAATATCACAAGAGATCAGTCACAGAGACACAATATTCACAGTATATAATAGCAGGATTATTAGAAAGATAGATTATGAGACAAACAAAAGCGGAGGAGAAATACAGAAGAGTGATCTGTAATCAAGTGCATGTGTGGTTAAATGTGTTCCTGCAAGCAGTGGGCAGATGGGGAGAAACTCGCCGTGTAACACAGATTCTGAGAATTCAGTAGAAGAACTTCAGAGAAGAACAACAGTTTTCAGTTATGAACAGGAAATATTGAGCTGGGGGACTTTACTGCGTGTTTGTGGAGGGATTGTAGCTGAGTATTAGAATTACTTTCACTATATTGGGTAGCTCAGGTTTGATTGTGACTCTGATCAGAGACTACAGCAGAAGCCAGAGGAGTTTAACCGGCTGATCACAAGGTAATTAAAACACTTTAATCTGTAATTATTTTGTAAAGAGATTTTTATTAATTGATTTGTATTATATATTTTTGTCTATTATAGTGAAACTGAAATGTACACCTGTATTGCAAAACAATCATGAACTCATTTTAAACTTTACCCTCCGTATTCTTTTGTTTTAAACATATTACACACAGGCAGGATTAATGATAAATGAACACATGAGAGAACATATGAGCATTACAGACTGCAGAATAATTCAACTCATGATGAGAGAGAAAGAGAAGAATGGTTACAATCTAATAAACTGAAAGAGAAAAAGACGGCGATAGTCACACAAAACAGCATTAAAGGGATAGTTCACACAAAAATGAAAATTCTCAAAGCGAGGATTTTTTAAAATAAAGCCACAATCGTGACAGCCACCAGAATACTGTTTCCATCAAAGGCTGAACATGGTCTCAGCAATGCTTAGGTAGGTGGAGCGTGTCAAAGTAACATCCACATGGATGGAGGACCCAAGGTTTCCCAGCAGAACATTGGCCAAAGCATCACACTGCCTCCGCCGGCTCACCTTCTTCCCATAGTGCATCCTGGGGCCGTGTGTTCCCCAGGTAAGACACACACACACACACACCCGGCCATCCACGTGATGTAGAAGAACACATGATTCCTCAGACCAGGCCACCTTCTTCCATTGCTCCGTGGTCCAGTTCTGATCACACGGGCCACTGTTGGTGCTTTCGGCGGGGTCAGGGGTCAGAGGTCACCCTATGCCGCCCCATACGCAACAAACTGAGCTGCTCTGTGTATTCTGACAGCTTTCTATCAGAACCAGCATTAACTTCTCGAGCAGTTTGAGCTCCAGTAGCTCGTCTGTTTGATCGGACCCCACGGGCCAGCCTTCGCTCCCCACGTGCATCAATGAGCCTTGGCCGCCCATGACCCTGTGGCCGGTTCTCCACTGGTCCTTCCTTGGAGCACTTTTGACAGATACTGACCACTGCAGACCGGGAACAGCCCACAAGAGCTGCAGTTTTGGAGATGCTCTGACCCAGTCGTCTAGCCGTCACAATCTGGCCAAACTCGCTCAAATCCTTACGCTTGTCTATTTTTCCTGCTTCTAACACATCAACTCTGAGGACAAAATGTTCACTTGCTGCCTAATATACCCCACCCACTAACAAGAGCCGTGATAAAGACGTCCTCGATGTTATTCACTTCACCTGATTGGTGTATAAACAACATTAAATTGTTCATTTTCACAACAGTGGTCTTTAATATCAGATGTTGTAATAACGCTGATCTGATGTGATATCACTTTAACTAAACTCTGTGTGTGTGATTGAACAGATTCAAATGGAGTGTGTAGAGAAAACCACACACACAGAAAACCGCCTCAGAAATCACAGAGCAGCAAAAAACAAGAAGACAGAGAGAAGAATGGACACACAAACCAGAGGATCAGAAGAGAGAAGAGGAGAGACACGAGAGAGATGTGGCAGTATGGAGAGACTAAAGCCAGACAGTGAGTGTTTGATCATTACTTTAATCGTTCATCGTCTCTCTATATTTACTATTAAAACCGATTCTTCAGACTTTCTGCTCTATAGACTATTGAAGCTTTTCACAGATGTGTGATTGACAAGATGTTTTTGATTGAGAATAACATCCTATAAATTCATTATATTTGTGATTTCTAGTGTCATGTGATCCAGATGAGCCTGTAAAGCTTCATTCTGATGTCAAAAGTGAGGTGAGATGAAGCCCTTCGTCAGTGGCACATCGACCTCTACAGTGGACTCTTGTGGATCATCCATAGACAGTAAAAGAAATGGACACAGCGTTCCCATTGACTTCAACGGCGGAAAGTGAGGTCAGTAAGGAGCACTCACTTCCTGATGGCGGAGCGAACTGCGCCGGCTCAGACTGAGCTTGAGGACGTAGATGTGACGTGAGCCTCCTGTCTGACAGCTGTAGGTCTTCTAGTAGTTATGGAAAGTGAAATCTGAATGGCGTTGTTTAAATGTTTTCTCCCGTTGCTTTTGGCTCACTATGGGCTTCTCCCCATTCTTCCTCCTTGACTTTATCAGACTTTATGTCTCCACGTCCCCCCGACTGTCTCATAGACAGTAAAGATTGCTTCTGAGCGTCTCCTCAGGTCTATACGGTAATTTCTCAACTGTGCGACAGAGTCGCGTTGGTTATGACGCAATCGTTAGCCTATTTTTACAAAAACAGCTTCTACGGGGCAATAGTGTAAGATACAAGGTAATGGAGCCTTTTATACATTGTCGTGTTTCTTTAGAAATAAAAAATGGACAAATGGCGTCTTTAAACGCCTCAAATGTCCAATGCCTACAGCTATGGACGTCACATGACCCATTCTGTTTACAACGCCATATTGGCAGGCAGTTATGGAAGCCCGCCACTAAATAAAATAATAAAAACAGTAATTATGACTTTTTATCTCAGAATTCTGACGCTTTTTTCTCACAATTGCGAGTTATAAAGTCAAAATTAGATAGAGATAGAGATATAAACTCAAAATTGCGTGTCACGGAGACGAACCCCGTGATTCCCTCATTTGGCCAGCAGAGGGCTCCACCCCCGGAATACTGACACACGCATCCATTAATTATAGACCCTTTAACAGCCCACGTGATCAAAGAGTTACGCGCAGTTTGGCAACGGAAGTGGTGTTGTTCCCTAGTGGTTCTAACGTGTTAGCAACTCTGAAAGTTTATCAAAACGGTTTCCCAGCATCAAAATGTCTGGCTGTTGCGTTTTTGGTTGCACTAATCGCTATTCCACCAATGGGCTTAAGTTTTATAGGATTCTGACAGGATCACGGCCGTTACAGAAGAACCGGCGGTACCGGTGGCTGCAGGCGATTAATGCATTGATTGGAATGAGGACATAAATGCTCGCATAAAAAAATTACATTTGTAAAACATTTACTGCACTTGAAACTTAATGCTTTATAATAAACCTCCCAACATTGGCTGCCACTGGTGTGTATAATGTACCCCCCATCCCCAGATTATCATATCAATAATCACAGGACTTATCAATTTCATTTGTAATGATTTTATTAATAGTTTAATTGCAAAATAACCATCTGAGAAATGTATGCAAGCAACATAGTTGCTATTAAAGTACTATAGCATTACAAAATTAAACTTTAAACAGAAGTGTGTCGACACGAATCAATAACAACATAAAATGTAAGGAAAAGGATAAATGTATGTCTGTGTGAAGAATAAGAATAAATGTAGAAAATTGTATTGGACATTCTGTACATGCCCACAGACAGCGTATCCATAAGCATCCAGTGATTCATATGCTTGTGTAAGGCCGCCCAAATCGTCCCAATGGAGGCTAACGATCGGCGGGTGTAGGTCGCTGCGCGTTCGGTCTTTTCAGCGGGGAAAGGGATTTTATTCCAATTCCTCGTTATCTGACTCCATTTAATCATAATTTAGAATTTAGGTTAGAATGCCAATTGGTTATTTGGTCATTTATATTTAATAGTTTAAGTACACATTTAATTATTCCGTTTAACCCTTTGTTGAAATTATACCCAACCTGAATAATTCCAGAGCAAGTCAGAATCAATCAAAGTGTAACAATTTATTAACAGTCAGGTAAATGTGTAAAGCCAATTACATAATCAATTAAAAGGTAATCCATCAAATACTCTGAAGTAAAGAATGAAATATATACCTGACTTCTGAAAACTACATAATGCTGGCTATCTTGAGACATCCAACTTTACGGGCTGACCGGTTTAAAGTGTCAAGCCCTGAGCTCTTTGTAACATTCCCTTAAATATCCAGAAACAAATGCACAAACTCTTTGAAGTGTAAACACGAGTTCACAATGGGAATATGCATTGATCAAGACTTGTGTTGATGTAAAGGCCAAATGGCTGAAAGCCACACCCACCAAACTAATACAAGATATCTCTAAACTCTTAAAACATTGATTATCTTTTGATTAACTTCTGTGGGGATGAGATCTTTGTATCAGTCACACTGAGACATTTCAAACCATATCAAACACATATAATACTGTATCGTGTGGATTGACATTGTAATATAGAGATTCTGTGTGTATTTTCAGTGATCTCAGCATGAGATAGGGAAGGAATTGGGGGAGAGAAGGGTCAACAGAGAGAGATGTAGATTAGCTGATAGTGAGGTGAGACCTGCGTCTCCAGTGGTGTGTGAAGGACAGTTCAGATGTTAATCTCCGTTATTTTCTCAGAGAGTCCTTGTTCCTCATTCAGACATTTCGGCATATACTAGTTTTTTCAGTCTTACACTCTTGTCTCGGGTGTACACGCTCGGTTTCTCAACTAAATACGTATCCGACCACTGTATAAATTCTGGCCATCTGCTAACGTCTTCTATCCACTCCACTATAGTACACGGATCTGGTAGCCGAATACCATTTGATAAAGTCAACTTTTAAAAATAACTTTCTCGGTGTGTTTTGCTTAATCCGCTCACGTAGCTTGACATGCTGCTGATTCTCGCCACAGTTTGTTGCCAAAATGCACGCGCATACGTTGCTACGTCATCATTGTATACAAACAATAAAAGGGTCTATAGCCTAAATATTTTTTTTTAAATAACACTATTTTCTAAAGTTTAACAATTCTTCAAAAATTATTTTAAATGGGATTTGTTTTATCATGCATTAGAAGTCTAAAATATTAATAAAAATATGCTAATTCGTCTCTTCGATTACGTCATGGCAGTAGTAATGTTATGGTTTTCTTCGCGGCAATAATCGGATTCAATTACAACTAGCAGCGCCTTTTTTTGTTATTAAAACATGGCTAAACTGCCATTTATGACACATTTAAGAAGGAAACACGTCTTGATAAAGATGACAGGACGGCAGGGCCGGCGCTCCGCACACGCACATCACGCACTGCGCGTAGGGCACCAAGTGCTTGGGGGGGCACCAAAAAATCTGGGTCGTGAAAAAATCATGACAATAGGCTACTAGTATAAATGACAAATAAAATATTTCTAAAAGCATGTTAATATACAAAAGCAATACAAAAGTAATATAGGCCTAGACCAAATTAGTCGAGAAAAAGGTGAATCTCTGTGCCAGTCTCCCTCTGGTGCCCCCCCCCCCCTCCCCACCTCCCAGTGGTCTGTTCGATTATGCCTCAATCAATGTCAAATTTGGCAGACACCGACCTCAGACATGGCCTCGAAAAGGCACCAAGAGTCGGGGGCGGAAAAAAGAAAAAAGAAGAGACAGCGGGATGATGCTCGCGGGTCGCTTGCAGGTAAGACAATAGCCACGTTTACATGCACGTTTTTGAAGTAAAAAGTGCTGGGACAAACGCTGTTAATATGAGAGGGTGTTGCCAAGCTGTCTGTGGCATTATGCCAACATTATCTTAATAACTTCTAACGAAATAAAAAGTTTACCCCTCAGAAAAATTAACTTTCCTCTCAACATTATAACCTGGTGTGAGCGCGCCGCGGCGCGCACTCTTCAGTGGTGAAGGCGCGCGCTGTGTATCGCGTCATATAAGGACGCACACTCAAAGGTAATCGGGTCAGGTCGTTTACATGGTGAAACTTTTCGTTTGATCAGTTCATGAAAAGGTTTATCCCACCCCTCTCAAACCGATTACAATTTCATTCGGTTTGGGCATTTTTATTCCGATTGAGGTGTTTATATGGAGCATTTAAGTGGTCTGGCTGTCATCAGCATCAATGGGGACGTGGCTCAGAAACTGTCATATGATGACCTGATAGCTGATTTTGCAGCTAGGAAATGTAGGCGTGTGTCTCTGTCGGGCCTCTGACAACTGATGGTAGTGAAAATGTTTAATATAGTTCTATAGAATAGCAGAATGGTCTCTTTATAGAGATGTAGTCCCTCTGTTGAGTAATGTCTACTGTGCAGTTATGCATGGTTATTTGCAGTTTAAAATGTGCACTTTAAAATTCATACTTCATAAAATTCATACACTTATACTGTTATTTGCACTAAACTTTTTTTTGCACTTTTAACTTTGTGTTTACATTGTTCAGTTCCAATTATTCATTTGCAGCAGTTATTTTGGAAGTAAAGAGAACCTAACTAAGAAATTCTGTATGGTAGTTATTTCTTTGGTTGGTTGGTTGGTTGGTTGGGGGGTGTGTGGGTGTGTGTGTGTGTGTGTGGGGGGGGGGGGGGGGGGGGGCACCGCCAAGCATTTGTGCTTAGGGCACCCAAATGGCTAGCGCCGGCCCTGCAGGACGCCATAACACTTTTGTCATTTGAAGTGAACAGAATATGAATACAGAATATGATGATATTATCATCATCTTCAGCCAACTCCTATTTGTTTAGAACAGTCATCATCAGCTATATTACCTTGGATAGCTGATATAAGCGCTATGGGTAGGTTTTCTAGTCTGGCCTGCCCTGGCATGACATTTGCATGAAGGAGAAGTGTTCTAATTAAGATGTTTTTATAAATATAGGCTGTAAACTGAAGGATGTTTTATTTCAGACCACTATTGTGGATCTGACCATTTTCTTTTCAATCATTTTCTTTCAATAGTTGTTGGGGAACATCCTGAATACTTTAGATATGTTCATTGTATTTCTGCATTATTTTGTCTTAGGTTTACACAACACGATCTCATGGTAATGCGTATAAATAGTACGAGTGTGCAATCTTGTGGAATGGATATGCCAAAATGAGTTTTGGCGTGCAAATGCTACGCAGTTTTTCGTGTATACAGGTCCTTATAAAAATGGGTGGGGTATTGCATTTTTACCATAAAAAACACTTAAAACCTAAACAAAATAAGCCATACTCTGATTAATATATATGTATGTATAGAAAACTGACTTCTAAAGGGTCTCCCCTGCCTTGGGCCCTGGGTACTCGGTACCCTTTACCCCCCGCAGTCCGACGCCCCTGCCCATGTGTGTGTGTGTGTGGTGTGTCTGTGTGTGAATATGCCGACTTTCAAACTTCCTGATCGGCTTTCTCCCAAGCTGCCTTAAAGTTTGTTCCAATGTTAATGAAAATGTGACGTCTTCAGGAATGAGCGTCGCTTCTGACGTCACAATTGGATGTGGGCCAGGTTGGACGTCCACCGCAGGAAAGATCCATTGTTTCATTATGGGGGATTATTTAGCTGAGACTGCCTATATAGCATTTATTTGCGGGTGTTTCGTGATGATTATGATTATTAGTTCGCCATGTGAAACGCACTTGAAAGCAGCACACCAGTTTCAGAACCCCATCCACAGAACCGGAAGTGAGGGGCGGGGTTTAAACAGTCAGCTGCGCTATCCATAGCCTAGCCTATATGTAATTTTCTTTTGTGAAATATAAGCTTTTTTCACATGGATTTTGATCGGATCGATGTCTACAATATTTAACAACAATACTTTTAAATAAAGTTACTTTTTTGTTCATATAATATACATTATCTGTTATGTCTTAAGTGATTGTTGGGAAAAAACATCTGATGTGTGACATAGGCCTAATAGATCTGTGCGGTACAGTCGCTCTAAAGATATCTGTCTGTTTCATTGATGCTAATCAAACAATTGTGCTATCATGGAAAACAAAGATGAATATATATATTTTCCTCTAGATATGGGTTTTGACTGGGTCTTTGTCAAAATTGCCTCAGTAATTTTGTGAAAATAAAATAAAAATTGTGGCTCATTTTGCCTGCACGGCTAATAAACGTATACAGCAAACACATTTTACTGTATTATGTGTCCCACCCTTGTTCATGTATTTTCAGTCATTTATCCTGAGTCATGTGTTTCCCTTGATAATCATTATTACAGCACGCACACACACACACGCATGCACGCACGTGTAAGGGTGGATCGCCTACAGTGGTTCTGACTGCAGGGTTGCCGAACGACTAAAGAAACGTTATCAGCGTGATGGTAGAAAACTGTACATTTCTTGTCTATAACCACCCACTGCAACTTATACCAACGACGGAAATAAGCGCAGCTACAATAGCAAAATATGTGGGAGAGCGTTGCTTTAATGTGACTATATTGTATTGCAATAGGGAGCACTTCAAAGTCAATACCAAACCAAAACTAGTTAGCAAGTCATTTCTAATTGAAAGAATTTAATGACAAAATCCGGTTATGGTTACACTTAAAATAGTTACAAAATAGATGAATGAGATGATAAAACTTATACCATTAATCGTACCCAGCATGTATAGAATGTTACCTGAGAGATAGAAAGAGAGAAAAAGAGGAAAAAGAGAGAGCAAAGAGAAGAGCCAGAGAAGGCCCCTAGAAGAGACAGCCAGAGAAAAAGACAGCGTCAGAGGAAAGAGACCCCCAGAGAAAAAGAGACCGTCAGAGGAAGAAGACCCAGAGAAAAGACCTCGAGCAACAGTTGCAATCTTCTTTTATACATCCCTTGACCATGTGACTGAAACCCTGAGACATTCAAACTGACCAATCAGACCAAACTTCCCCCACTGTACTACAGGTGTGGCACCATTTGGCCTACAGGCCCTCAACATCTCTTTGTCTTTAGGAATCCCAAACAGCCCCACTGATAAGAGAGAGGGGGGTGACACACAGTAAAACAAATGTCTTTATTCAAAGAAAAATATCAAATATCTTTGATTATTTTGGATTCTTTCACACGCACGCACGCACGCACACACACACACACACACTGCCCCTAAACCTACCCATCACAGGAAACATTCTGCATTTTTACTTTCTATAAAAACTCCTCCTGTGTGATTTATAAGTCTTTTGTAAAGTGGGGCCATGGGTAATGTCCTCATATTTCACCCTCTCCTGTAATACCTGTGTCATACCCATGGCATTATACACATTTGTGTCCTCATATGTCACAAAAATATTGTTTTTGTGTAGAGACCATGGTGCACTCCAGAACTCCTTCTAAGAGGAGGCTTTATGCCCTAAAATTTAGAGTTTTTTATGCCTGTTGTACAAGTTAGTTAAGCAAGAGATAATGTACATCCAGCCGGTTGTTATTGCAGAATAAACCCTGACAGAGTAATCAGGAGCCAGACGCAAAGCGGACAAGTCTTGTGTCACTCTGAAGGGGTTTATTCTGCAATAACAACTGGCTGGATGTACATTATCCCGCTTATTACACGGCTAACAGTTACTTGTCTCAAGTAAATTAACACAAAATATTTTATTAGCTCTTACGCAAAGCTTCCGTGAAGAAAAACAGTTCCACACTGCTGTAAGTGTCAGAATTGTATACTCAAACAGGATGGGTATATTTAAAACACCACGTTAACAGGCGAGCAACCTGGAAATACAATCTCTGAAGAGGATGACAGATAAACAGGAATGATACTCAGAACACCTGGTTTTACCGGTGGCCAACCTGAGAACACAATCCCCTATGAGGAAGAGTGAGCAGGACAGACTTAGCGTGGAGTTGACTGAAACTGGATGTAGAACTTCCCAAACGATCTCCAGAAGTCTGGAAACAGACATGATCGAGGGGAGCACTTCTGGCAGACAACACGGCTTCAGGCTAGGTAAGAGAGCACAGACGAGTGACGAACCGACACGGAGTGAATGTATTTCACAAAGCCATGTAGTAAATCCAGTTAACTGCCCGGTTGGTTCAGTGCTAGATTTTCTTCAAGAAAAGTTATCATCAGGGTTATCCCCTTCCACTTTAAAGGGTTACTTCAGCGATTAGCATATGGCTTTGTATCAGTAGAAACCCTGGAGTATATTCAAATTATTGTGCTTTCCCCCCTCATACCTCCCTGAGACAAGAGATTTATGCATTTTATTTCTTTTCTATTCTAATTCTATTCTAAATAATTCTATTTATAAATTGACGATTTTTGCATCATCGGAGGAATGTTTGCCCAAAGGCTAAAGACTACAGCCAGCAGAGGGAGCCATTTCCGCATGTTTTGAATCCGCGTATGGGGGATGGAGATCACACTCACAGCTCAGCTCCCAGCTACAGGCACTCATTTAAACGGAGCTATGGTGAGCAATGGAAGTCTTTTAACTTCTCAAATTAATTTCTATGAAAGTTAAGCTTGCAAAGGCATGAACTGAAACGCACCAGTCTGAACTCGCGTTGTGAATGTATGTCGCGAGTGTAGTCGCAATTACCTCAGCTCTCATCACTCCTGCAGTCAGTGCTGCAGTGCTGTAAGACTCGCGCGGCGACTCACTCATTATATTGAACACACACGTTCAGTTTTTAACTGTAGTGTCTTCTCCAACTCAGTCACAGTAATCCAGCTGGTGGCTTTGGGAATGGCCTCACAGTGGAGCGAAGCATTCTGGGAATTGTAGTCTTTCATCCCCATGAGACAAAAATACATGTTCTGTCTTTTCTCAGTCTAGAAGGCACCAAATTCAAAAATAATTTCACATTTCTACTACATTGATGACCCAGTTTAAATACAGATTCATCTTCCCAGTGCTGAAGTATTCCTTTAAAGGTATACATGGCGGCTAGATCTGCTTCCCACGCTCCTCTAGTATCGGTGGGAGAAACCCATGGGTAATTCGCTTCCTCAGTGGTACGCTAAGGCTAAGGCCTGCCGCACACTCGAGGGAACCGACTTGGGACCTGGCCATAGTATTAGAAGGCCTAACTCTGGCCCCCTTTGAGCCTATTGAAGAAGTGCCTGAGAAGTTTCTCACACTAAAAACTCTATTTCTTCTAGCCATCTCATCCCTTTAAAAAATCGGGGATTTACAGGCTGTCAGTGGCTCCCTCTTATCTTGATTACGCACCTAGTTATAATGTGCATTACAATTTCACATATACAGGCACTTGATGGTTATGGCGGCATGGGTTTTCTGATGCAGAGCGAGTTCCCTATGATAACATATGTAACCATGGTTCCCTGTGAGGGAACAAGATGCTGCGTCACTTTGCCATACTCCTGGTATGCCTGTGACCGACTTGTTCGACTTATCAGAAGCTAACTCTGTTTATTTCAGGGGTACTTTATAGTTTCCTGGTCAATGACGTCACCCGCCTATGATGCATCATGAAGCAATCATGCTGAGCGTTTTCACAGTGTTCTGATGCAGCGTCTCTTTGCCTCCCAGGGAACCATGGTTATATACATAACCTGAAAGTGGAAAGTTTCCACGCAGCGAGAAAGAGGAACTTTTCCACAGAGCAAGAAAGAAGAAGGTTTCCACGCAGCGTGAAAGGGGAAAGTTACCACGGAGTGAGAAAGAGGAAAGTCTCCTCGCAGCGAGAAAGTGGAAAGTTTCAATCAGAGAGAAAGTGGAAAGTTTCCACAATTCTCTCAGTCAAGGTCTCATGTTTTCTTTTTCCTGTTTTCTCTTTCATTCCCACATTTGTGGCCACACACTGTTCCCATCAAGAAACAGTGCGATCCCTCCCGACTGGTTGTTACAGATTACAGCTGCTCCCCATTTGCAAGCAGGGCCCATCCTCATGGGCCCTCCTGGTCAAGCAGTCAGGCCCCTTCTCAAAATGCCATCTGGCAAAGCTAGGCACTCCTTTGGGGGGGGTATTTGGCCAATGCCAAATCAATTTGTCCTATGCTCTTTAGCTTTTTGGGGGTACTCTGGGTTTGGGCCAAATTCCAAGCTCAAAGCCCTCTCCCCTGGACAGTATGCCAAATACGCATTTAAATTTACTTTCCATAAATGATATGCAAGTGTGAACTTGCGAAAGAAATTTGTTCTCATATGTCATGTGACTAGCCATTCATGACATGGCAAGTTTAAGTGTATGTAACCATAAATATATCCATTATTCCTTATCAGCCTCTAAATTTTTAATTTGAATGTTCTGTTAAGGTTCCTCGGAGGAAACAGACAAAACTGATGTGGGAAGCGGCCAGTCGTTACAGAGGTCAGGAGGGTCATGTGATCTCAGTGAAGCAGTATCGCTCTCATCATTCGAGGTTCATCATTCTTGTTCTTTTGTGTGTTTTCTCAGAGCGCTTCACCACCTGGACAGACTGAAAACACTCATGGATGACATGAACGAGAGGAACGCCAGAGCAGAGAATGGTGTGAAAGATGCAAATATCACAAACGGTGCCAGAATCAAGAAGCTGTTATGAATCTAAAGACTGTTATCATCCTACAGACAAACACACAGAGATGGACAATATTTTCTGCCTCGCAGTATCTACAACCGCATAAAAGATAAAGCAAAGCTGTTGGGCAAAGGGCATGTGTTTTTACTGGCAAATCGACCAGCTCAGTGTTTGTCTACAGTGTGTTTGTGTGACTTGCACAATCATTTCGTTTCACTGACCAGTAAGGATAAACACTGGTGCTTTTGCTTAGTAAGTTCTGTGTGTATTCGTTTCTTCATGCAAATTATCACAAGAATTCAGATGCCAAGTTGTGTGAAAATACCTTAATGACACTTAAATTGTTCTTGAAAGGTTTGCAACACCATGATGAAAGAATGACATTTTTAAGCTGATCTTTTCTTTTAACAGTGGTCTAATATTCTCTGTGTTGTAGTACATGCTTAATAACTTATAGTCATTTTACTGAGTAAAACACTTTCTTTCCAAGGACACTCAGTTAAACAAACAGATGTCATTGTGTTCATTTACTGGCATTGACGGAGACTCTGTTTTCCTGGCTGCTGATTGGCTGAGTTTATTGATAACCCACATAAATGTATTGTTCTGATTGGCTCAGTAAAGAGGCAGGCTGGTTCCACTGATCAACCACAGATGGAGCAGTTTTTGGTTTAGAAACCAAACAGAATTAATTTAATCATCATTTTTAGGTGCAGTAGCAATGCATCCCTTCTTTTCCATCGCGTTCTCACTGCTAGCCATTATTGGGCTACATGTGAGCGTTCAGTCCACAGGAGGAGCTTCTGAGGCGAACACAGAAAGATATTTTGTGTCAACGCTGACTGTGTCGAATGGAATGAAGTGGGGGTCGTGGGGTCTAAGGGAGTTCTGTCCAACTGGAACTTACGCAGCAGGGTTTAGTCTGATGGTAAGTTGAACACTGACTCGTGGAAGTGGTTTTGATTTTCTAACTGGTTGTCCAGTACAAATGTCTACACATTCTTAAGGGGGGGGGGGGGGGGGGGGTGAAACACTCAATCTCATGTCAGTCTTGAGTACCTATAGAGTAGTATTGCATCCTTCATATCTCAGAAAAGTCTTTAGTTGTATTATATTTATAAAAGAAATATAGGCTGTACCGAGTCTTTCCGGAAAAAAACGAGCAGATGGAGGCGTATCGTGTGGGCGGAGCTAAAGAATGATGAGCGCGCAAAGCGGTGACGTCCTCAAGCGTGGAGAAGCCCATGGCTATCGAGCTCAGCTAATAGATATGATCCAGAATCAGATCCGGAGGCTGAAATAAATTGAACAGGAGAAGCAGCAGCAGCAGGACCTCAGTCTCTGTGGTATGGACTGTATTTAGTGGCCTGTCAACATTTGTGTGTGTTTACTCGCAGTTTATGAGGACATGATTCGGTTTATGGACTATTGTATGCGACTAAACCTTAGCAGTAGCAAGCAAAACGGTTTTGCACGTCAGACTAGTGTATCGTTATACATAGAACAGCAATGGAGTAACGTTAGCGCATTTGAATGACGAAGCACGCGATCGTGTCGTTTACTGATGTTTACTCACGCGACGGTAGCCGACAGCACAGACATTTGAAGCAGTTTTACTCACCGGCTGCTTCCAAAGCAGGACCGAACCTTTATCGCTGGGACCGCTCCGTCAGAAACACACTTCTTTGGTATGATTTGGTGAAGTCCTGACAGCGGTGAACGGTGGAGATCCACTTTTGCAACGCGACTGAAGCGATGTTGTGAAGCTTCCCGTCATTTCTGCTTTCAAATCAGTTCAAATGCAGCGCTGCCTTCCCGGAATGCTGTCACGAAGTCGCTTGATGTCACCCATAGGAATAAAGTGGAGCGCGGCGCCTGGATCGACTGGATCTGCACCTGAGAGTGTTTATGGGCGTGCATTTCCTCTCTCGCTCTAGTCACGCGCGCGCACCCTACCGGGAGAAGAGCCCGTACGGCCCATACAAGGACCTTCCGCTCTATTAACGTCAAGCCGACCCATACTCGAAAAACACTCTCCGAAACTTGTGAGAAACCGGAAGGAGTATTTTTGACACAGAAATACTCCATCAAACGTCCAACATTAGTTTTTGAAACTTTGACTATGTTTAGGATGGGAATCCAAGTCTTTAACAGTGGAAAAAGCTCAGTATGCATGAAACAGCATTTCACTGCCCCTTTAAATCAAGATAAATATACTTGAGAAGCAAAATGAAGATGGAGTGAGTTTGAGCTTTAAACAAGAAAAAGTATCTGCCAATGGCGTTAGAAAAAATATTGTAGTGAACAAAAATAAAATTATAGACTCACTTAACTGCTCTTTTATTAACGTGAGCACGTGGCTGATGCTATTGCCTCACACAGACCAGCGAATCCCAACTTCTCAAACTCCCGCTCACACAGAAATGCGCATACTTAAAGCCCCACACAACCAGAACAAATAACACATAAAAGAACATACAGGCACCTATAACACACCTGATACTGAACATAAACTGTCTCCAGACTGGCTACAGTGGGGTGGGAGTGGCACAGTGGTTCATGTAGGTTGGCTACAAACCGGTCAACATAACCCAGATGAGCTTGATGGCACCTTGTATGGCTGACACTGCCGTTGGTGTATGAATGAATGAGTGAATGAATGGGTGAATGTGAGGCAACATGTAAAGCCCTTTGGTGGACATGGGGCTGTTGAAAGCGTTATATAAATGCAGTCCGTTTACAATACTTCACTCGAAGGGAAACCTAGATTTTTCATGATCCAATCAATTTCCGAAGTGTAAAACGAGAACCAACTCGGAGATGTTGAGTTTAACATAATTCAATCTTACCTGCAATGAATGTTATCAAATAGAGCACTGTTGCTGTGATTTTGTTTTTTATAGGTGGAAAAAAACAAATTTTTTTGGGATAACACCGCACTCAATGGGATTCGTCTTTACTGTGTGAGTCAGACCAAAGGCTTAACAGTCTTAAGTGAGGACTCCTCCATTCAGTCTGGCGTAGGAAGGTAATGGACTCCATGCAATGAAGTAAAACTAGTAACAGCCGATTCACTTTGGGTTTATTAATAATTCTTACATTTAAAGAAAAGTTTCTTCATAAGCAAGACAAATGGATAAAAGGATTTTCTTGAAAATAATTACTGATTTTAAAAGTTAATTTTCCTCAATAAACCTGTTTTTTCTTCAGCTGGGGTAAGTGGACAGATATCAAATGGTGTCCTTCTGGATTCTTGACAGCTTTCCAGCTGAGAGTCGAATCTGCCAAAGAAATTGGAGATAATACGGCCGCAAACAACATCAGGTGAGTATTTGGCAATACATTCTGGTTTGCCCTTCAGAGTCTCAGTTTTCCCTCAAGAACAGCTCAATTAGGCAATATCACTGAATGAGTCACAAGGCTGCAGGCCAACACATAACCGATACTCAGACACAATTATAAGTGAATATAAGTGTTATTTTATTTTACACAATGTATCAGTTGTTCTAAGGGAACTCCCATCCATAGAAAGGCAAAGTCCGACAGGGGGTAAAAGTTCGGTGACAGATCGGTGATGGCTGTTTTTCATGTCGGCGGGTTGAAGCGACCCCAATAATGTGATATTTAGCCCCGAAATGAGTATTTTAACAGGGGACCCCAACAAAAAATGCTGATTTTACCACTGAAAGGTGTTTGTTTTGGGCTAGTTTTAAGTAGCAGTCGGGTGGTTTTGTTGTGAAATCCTGGCAACCTTGGCTGTGGATGCCAAATGCCCAGAAGTGGAGGTCTACACAGGTCCAAAAATTCATACCCGAACCCGAAGAGACACGTAATGTGCTACACGGAACTGAGCCGGACACGTCTATATTTTCAAAAGCTGGTCCCGATTGTCACACATTCCACAATAAATTGCTATTAACAAGTCAATAAAAAAGTTGCGAAAAATAAAACTTGTCTAACCTAATTTTATAGCCGTTGTTTAGATGCAACACAATCCTCCTCAAGCTTCAGAAAACTTCAACAGTGCACCATCACATTTATTACAATTAACTGCACTTACCCTTTTCTCTTATTTGTCCACAATATGCATGAAGAATTCCCAGACAGAAGAGGTGCCAATAGATTTAACCTGTTTATACTTCATGAAGGTATCCATTATTATCCATTACCCATGGTGGAGAGGGAAAAAGATTGCTCAGTTTTATTTATTTTTTAACCTTATTTCCCATACACTTTTCTTATCCTAATTTTACAAGTTGCAAGTAACAAAAAGCACACAAGCAGTGACTGACTCTGATCACAGCCAGGTGTTCTCTGAGTCAGATCAACTCGGGTATTACACACGTTAAACAAACCCCGGGACTTGAAGTAACAGATTGAGACCCGACTGACCATTTAAAATATAGACCCGAACCCACACAGGTCCCGGGTCAACAGCCCTCGGGTGCTCCGTGTAGACCTCTACCCAGAAGCCTCTGAAATTGTTTAAGTGGAACAGCTATCTTGCCCTGAACGTAATCGGTTCAGCGCCGACTATACACATCCGTTTCTTAAGTCCAACTCCATACCAAGAAGATAAGAAGCTCTTCTCCCACTTGACCTGAAGCCCCAGATGGCTGAGGTGCTGAGAAGGGTCCAGCTGCTGCTTGGGCGTTCCCGTCATGAAACAAGAACGCCTATTGGGTGTTCCTAGCATCTCATCAACCAATCGCGATTGGTTTCTCAAGGCACATGGGTATGATGTCATATGCGTTATTTTTTTCCCTAAAAACCAGTTCTGTCCATCAATTCTAAATATTTAATTTGGCCATTTCAACCACAATAACGTTTGCCTACACCCAACCCTGATCTCTAAACCTACCCATCACAAGAAACATTCTGCGTTTTTACATTTTCAAAAAAAAACAATTTAGTACGTTTATAAATCCATTTACATTATAGGGAAACACACACATAATGGTTTGTTTCATCATAGACATACTAGCGGAATCACATACGGGGTTGATGGATCGTTTAGGTGTAGACTAGATTCATGCGGAATCACACGGCGTAGACATACACGCGACTAGCTCAAAATGCGCACAGATAACACTCCACTCTGCTTTAGAAAGTGGCGTGTAACTAACTAGCGAATGTTAAACATATTAATCGGGATGTTGACAGCTAGCAGTTCAGTAGAAGAGTCGAAGAAGAAGAAGGGGGCGTTCCAGTTTGCGAAAACGGTAACCCCCACCAGCACGACAACGCCCATTTGGGGCCGCAGTTAGAGGATATTGGAGGTGCCTGAGCACCAGGTCCCCGTATTTGCGCAACAAATCTCTAGAGCTAGAAGGAGCCAGCCGTTAACATTCACAAACAGCTATATTACACATCGCATGAAAGGTCAAATCCAAAAGCGCATATGGGCATTTTAACATAATAGTCCCACAATTATTTCAGATTCAACTGCAGTCGCGGTACTGTGCTGGAGGGTGAAGGCACGGACCAAGGTGAATGGGGCGAGTGGAGCCCACCAGGTCTGGGAAGAGGAATCTGCGGCATCAGGACCAAGATAGAAGAAAAACAGGGATTCACCGGAGATGACACCGCTCTCAATGACGTGCGCATGTTCCGCTGTGATTAAGGTGATGTGAATCTCAACCAAACACTCGGACTGACACACTGCAGATCAACTAAATCTGTTTTCTCTTTCAGGTGTATGAGGACGACGACAAGAACAGCAAGAAGATCAAATTAATTGTAGTAATTGATCATCATACTATGATAAAACATGAACCATGTCATTCAACAGTAAATCTAATACACAGTCAGCCGGTCATTATCACAAAACAAAGCCCAACTGGACAATCAGGACATTTACTGTACATCCCGACTGTTATTTCTGAACTTCTGCTGTTAGACAAAACTGGTGCCAAATATCAGCATTAAAGACTTTCTAAACAGATCCTTGTAGTTTCACATTGTTTTCCGCATTTTCATTAACTAGAGTGTTAAATTAATTAAATGTGGCAATAAAGCAACTTGTATTGCATTCAAAGTAATTGCCTTTTCCGTTCATGCATTATCTGGGAACACTACTCTTTCTCCACCAGCATTTTTGAAGAAAAAAGTTGCCATGCAGCCACCGCCAGCATTTTGGATTCTTTTCGCAAGTTTCATGGCCCCCTTAATAATTTGTTGTACAAATATCTGAACATGCAATATATATATATATATATATATATATATATATATATATATATAAAATTTTATTCCAGAATCATGCAGTATTAATGGCTATATATATATATATATATAATAATAATAATAGATTTTATTTATAATGCACTTTTCATTCCGAAGAATCTCAAAGTGCAACAAAGGGGGGGGGGGGGGGGGGGGGGGGAATAACAACAAAAAATGAATAATAAGTAAAAATATAGAATACTACAAACAATCAACCAACACAGAAAACAGAACAGAAACAGAGCTGATGGTGAACAGAAACAGAGCTGATGGTGAACAGAAACAGAGCTGATGGTGAACAGAAACAGAGCTGATGGTGAACAGAAACAGAGCTGATGGTGAACAGAAACAGAGCTGATGGTGAACAGAAACAGAGCTGATGGTGAACAGAAACAGAGCTGATGGTGAACAGAAACAGAGCTGATGGTGAACAGAAACAGAGCTGATGGTGAACAGAAACAGAGCTGATGGTGAACAGAAACAGAGCTGATGGTGAACAGAAACAGAGCTGATGGTGAACAGAAACAGAGCTGATAGTGAACAGAAACAGAGCTGATGGTGAACAGAAACAGAGCTGATGGTGAACAGAAACAGAGCTGATGGTGAACAGAAACAGAGCTGATGGTGAACAGAAAACAGCTGATGGTGAACAGAAACAGAGCTGATGGTGAACAGAAACAGAGCTGATGGTGAACAGAAACAGAGCTGATAGTGAACAGAAACAGAGCTGATAGTGAACAGAAACAGAGCTGATGGTGAACAGAAACAGAGCTGATGGTGAACAGAAACAGAGCTGATGGTGAACAGAAAACAGCTGATGGTGAACAGAAACAGAGCTGATGGTGAACAGAAACAGAGCTGATGGTGAACAGAAACAGAGCTGATGGTGAACAGAAACAGAGCTGATGGTGAACAGAAACAGAGCTGATGGTGAACAGAAACAGAGCTGATGGTGAACAGAAACAGAGCTGATGGTGAACAGAAACAGAGCTGATAGTGAACAGAAACAGAGCTGATGGTGAACAGAAACAGAGCTGATGGTGAACAGAAACAGAGCTGATGGTGAACAGAAACAGAGCTGATGGTGAACAGAAAACAGCTGATGGTGGAAGTCTCTGTTAGCTCCGCAGCACACTGTGGTCCACTCCATGTTTCAGATTTCTCCCAGCGGCAGTGTCCCGATGACATCGCCGAGGCACGACAGCTGAAGACCAGATGATGGGTCTTCTTCATGATGATTCAAACGATGAGGATCACTCCAGCACCATGCAGGAGGCAGAACATTCCTCCGGGCACTTCTGTGGACACACCGGGGCCGGCGCAGATGTCGCTCCACGGTCGCAATGCAGGACGGAACAGCGGCGCAGCCGAGAAGCAGAACATCCCAACATCATGCCGGACGCCGACGACGAGAGCCCGGATGACGCTAGCCCGGTGTAAACTTCAGCCACCATGCAGCTTAAGCCCAAGGGAGACCACCAGTGAGCACCCGCGGCGAGAAACATCAAATGTATATAATATATAATATATATATATATATATAGCTAGCTAAATTTTGTGCAAAAAGCTGAGATGATCATGTTTCAGACCTCATCCTTACTGAAATCTCAATAAACTGAAGCAACAGTGTAAAGAGCAGGCCAAAATTCCTCCAGAATGATGTGAATTGAAAGATAGGGTGTCCTAACTTTGGTTTTTCCATCTTGATAATTCTTGTTTATGTAGGTTGTATTTGGTTACAATGAACAGTGATAAGTATCAAACACATCCCACAAACAGATTAATGATGTAATTCAGAAATGTTCAGCTATTCACAAAATGTAAACAATGTTTTATCAAAATGTTTAATTGAGAGTGAATTTAAGAGTGGAAACATCAAGACAGAATAAATAAAAATCCGGGGGACAGCACGCCAAATACACATTCACTCTTTCCTGTAGCTCAATTAGTAGAGCATGGTGCTAGCAACGCCAAGGTCATGGGTTCGATTCCCAGGGAAAGCAAGAATTGACAAAAATGTAAAATGTGTACCTTGAATGCAATGTAAGTCGCTTTGGATAAAAGCGTCTGCCAAATGCATAAATGTAAATGTACTCTCCATAAATTATATGTGAACGTGTGAAATAAATAAAAATTTGTCTTACCTGAGTTAAGTCAAACTACCAGTCCAGCACAATATACTATACAGTACTGTTTCCCCCCAACATTTTTATAACAATTATGAATATAAATCAAACTGCAGATTTTAGCAAAACCTTAAAAAGGCCTATCCCGGTGTTTTACAACTGAAATTTCGAGACCACTGGTCATGATCCTGCATTCACGTGCTCTCTGAAATTTGATAATTCCGACTTCTGAAGCCGTGATTAAATGATCATTGTATTCAAGTTTCAAAACGTGAGGCTTGCATGTGCAATTTTTTACCTAGGAAACTTGTATTTACCACACATAAAGACAACATTACTATACTTACCATGAACATAATTATTCCAGTCTCTAGTCTTTAATCTTCTGTTTTGATAAGTTAATGTTTGACAGGCAATATGGGTGATGATGCTAATTATAAGTGTAAAATACAATAGTTACACAAGACATGGTTCTGTAAACAATTAACTACATTAAATACTGTCGTTCACTGATATTAAAGTTCAAAACAAAGTAAAAACAAACTAGGGATGTCCCGATCCGATCACATGATCGGAAATCGGGCCCGATCACGTGATTTCAGACTCGATCGTTAGATCCCGATCAGGACTCGGATATAATGTATATTCTGGGGTGAGGTGAGCATGATGACGCATCAATAATATGGGTTGTAACTTGAAAATAATGCTTTACAGGGGCGATTCTAGGGTCAGAGCTTTAGGGGTGCTGAGCACCCAATGAGCCCCACTGCCACCAACCTAGAGACACACTACCCTAGAGAAGAGAAGAGGATGACACCATTTGCTATGCGGGGATGTTTTCATTTTCCTCCTTAACACATACATTTTAAACCACAAACTACAGAGTATGTTTTGGACATTATTTAACCGTGTAAAATACTAAAATGTTAAATTTTAAATAATTTCTTACTCCAAGTTTTTACTGAAGCACCCCTAAAAAGGGGCTAGCCTCGCCCATGCCTACAAGGAAAGCAGAGTATTCCAGCTGAGTATTCCAGCCATCTGAAACTTTTGAACCACTGTTCTTGAAAGGCTCTTTTTTTGTGCCAAACTGAGTATGAGGGTATTGAGACAGCTTTAACTGTTTAGGACCAGTGTCCTTATCCCCTAAGTCTGAACAGCTCTCTTCTGTCTCTGCTGCTTTGGCTTGGTGCTCTCTATGTTGCCCTCCCTCTGTCTCTTCATTTCTTTCACTAGTCAATTCCCTCTCATCCCTTATGGACTCTCCCTGTTGTTTTCCTCCTCCTTTGTTATAAAAAAAAGCGATGATTTATTTACTGTATATTGTCAATGTAGGTCAAAACTAACCTTTAACATCCTACATTTATGGGTTAGTCAGCTTTATCTTAAATTAGCTTATCTTTTTTGGTGTTAAGGTCCTATACAAACTATTCAAGATGATTGTAAACAAAATACCTTTGAAATTGTACAATACAATTTCATACATTGAATATATTGCACTCGAAACACAAAGACTTAAAAATTAAATTACCTACTCAGGGTCCGACATAATGGTTCCTTAAAACGTGCCTTGTCCTAGTCCTGCTACATGTTTAAACAAGAGTGAAACTGATTAAACAAATGACCAATCACAGGTGGGAAGACAAAAGTCATTGCCCCGCCCTCAAAGTGTCAAAAGTCAACTCGAGGAGCGAGCGAGCGAGCGTTGAGTAGTCACGCGAGCGCTCATTTGCAGTTGTGCGCGCTAGGCAGCAGGGCCTTGCGCTAGTATTCATTTCCGCCCCTAAATACTGTTTCGCGCGCTCGCGGTGTACAAATGCGCGCTCGCGGCTGCACAGATGCGCTCTCGCGTTGCTATTTTCCTCTCGTGGGTCTGTTTTGCGCGCTTGGGTTTATTCGCGTGCTCGTGGTTTTCGTGCGCGCGACTTTTGACTTCATTTAAACGCCATACAGTAGCCTTTACTGCTGTCTGTTTAATGTCAAACAAAAGATAAGGAATCACTCGCTGCTCTTGATTAAATAGCTTTTGTAAGGATTATTCTTAAATTTAAACAGTTAAATATGCAGCTATTTTACATTTCATTAGCCTACTTTATTCAATTTCTCTACCTAAAAACTAATGTTAGACCTATAAAAACCTGAAAAGCATTGTTAATTACACTTCAGTCAAATTACACTTCAAATATTTTTTCTCTGAAGTTGATTTATGTCATTGTAGGCAGTTATCATCACAATGATTTCATTTCAAGCTTTTGTTTTTTAAATAAGTTTAGTTTTAGTTAGTTATTTGATGCTATAAAAACGGCTGTGTGACGTCATGATTGACAGCTGAGATCGACAGCTGAAGTTGTCACTGAGGCACTAACTCAGGAACTCAGGATATTTGGGAGCAGATTATTTAATTTAATTTCCATAACTGTTTATTTCACACCAACATAATTAATTGTTCTGCATCTATGAGAGTATGGGTGTGCTTTTGTTATCGCCGTTGTACTTCCTGCTCTGCGCAACTCCGGTCCCGGAATTTATTATATTTACTGTAGCACTAAAATCCAAAAGTGAAGAATTTGTTATTTATTACTTGATTGTTCAATCTACCTCACAGAAGTGCTCTGTTTGTTAGAGTTGTTGAATGTTAAAATAAGGTGAATAAAATAAAAAATAAGGAACATCCTGGTTCGTTTTTTCGCTCTTTATTCTTTTTTAATGTATTATAGAAGTATCGGATCGGGACTCGGTATCGGCAGATACTCAAAATCAAATGACTCGGACTCGAGGGCAAAAAAACCTGATCGGGACATCCCTAAAACAAACCTACCGATTTTTATTGATAGCCAGGCTTTATTTGCTTAGTAATTTGAGCTCAGCAGACATCACTGTTTACCTGCTGCTGTGTGTTACAAGAACTCCGTGAAGAGTTTTGAAAAAAACGACTTTAATATTGAGAAATAGGTCCTAGTAATTGTAAAACACTGTAATATCAGACTCTAAGTCGTGCTGTTGTTCGTGGATGTGATTAGGCGGCATGCAATCACATGACTGACATCCTAGTTAACAGCACAGTTAGATATTGTATCTAAATCTAAATGTTTTCCAGGTTCAGATTCAGTGAAGGTTTTTTGCTGGAGGGTGAAGGCACAGACTGGGGTGATTGGAGCGACTGGAGCCCAATGTGTCTGGGAAAAGGAATCTGCAGCATTAGCACGAAGATAGAAAAGCGACTGGAAAAGGAAGATGACACCGCTCTCAATGTACTGCTGTGATTAAGATGATGTGAATGTTACAGGTCTGCAAAGAATCAGGTGTATTTCCAGTGCAACACATTTATTAGAAGAATGTTTTTCTGTAAAGAAGAATAAAAGTAGAGTCAATTATCAATATAGCATCTCAGTTCTCGTGTTTCTCTATTTTTGCACAAACTATCTTTCTTTTAAACATGTCTTAAACTCAGTGTCACATTAAACATTCACTTGCATTTTCCTAATCAAGCACAAACATAACTTGCTCAATTAACACCAAAGAAACAAAATGTAACAATTTGCACTCTTAAACAATCCTTTTGCATGTTAAACACTTTCAGTGTATGTACAATTTTAGTTAAAGCATAGATTACATGCTTTGAATATGTCTTAATAGTTATTATGTTCTCACGTGTCGCTTTTTGTGACTCTTTCTGTCCTATACACATGGAAAAAAACTCATTTGCGCGTTCGTTAACTCTATTACAACGTTTGGATGCAATTCACACAAAATGGCGGACACTAATGAACCCCATGTGCTTCACTGAACTCACATTAGTCTTTACTGATTCGTTTAACCATTAAACAGGCAACAAAATCATTTCTCTCTTTACAACATATTCTTCTCTCACATCACAGTATTTAAACAGTGGGCTACACAGTATATCGATCTCGGTTCTCTGCGTGAACTCTCAAGACAGTCATTCAGTTACACTAACATTCGCGGGTCGTTAAAACACCGTTTTAATAATCAAGAACCGCTCAACACATCAAAATGTCACTAAAACGTGTTCATGGACCCTTTAACTTGCAATCTAGAGGATTTATCTTACCTGTAAATAGGGATGGCTGACGCGAACCTGACGTTTCGACACTGTGTCGAGATCCCGAAGCGCAGATGTTTCGAAACGCTGCTCCGAGCTGTGATTCGACACACCCATGTCACGTGACTACCGCTAAACGAAGCACTGAAGTGTTTCATCAGGTGCGCCTGTCGAGACTGTTTTGATTAAAAGGGGCGGGAACAAACCACACAGTCACACATCTAAATGAACCCCATTCCCCACAGTTTAAAAGTGAAGATAATCCATCTTCACCTCATGGGTTTTGAGAAGATACATTTTGTGATATAAGTGAGATTTGTGCACTTTGGTTAGTTATATTTAAGCTAGATTTAAATGAGATCTATTGACTGATAGGTATAGACAGCGACAGATAGTTAGGATAGATAAAGGCTAGTGACACATTCATATAGGCTACGTTAGACTTATAGATATATAATATAGAATATATAGATTTAGAAGATATTCTTAAGTGATATATATAGATAGTCTAGATATGGAGGCTCCACATAAGAGATGTCACAGACACTACATCTGGTGTGGGAGCGTTTCCATTTGGAAACACCACATAAAGTGAGATGTGTGTAGTGTGTATTTTATTAGCCCAGAATGCATGATCCATTAACTTAATTTTCAGTAATTTTCCCTCATTTGTATGTACTTGCAAAAAAAAATAAAAAATTGTGCATGCCAGCAACAAGTGTCCCGTCTTGTGAGAGAATTTTTTCAAAGGCTGAAATATATATATATATACACACACACACACACACACACACACACACACACACACACACACACACACACACACACACACACACACACACACACACACACACACACACACACACACAAGTTGACTAAATCCTTCACCAGCAGAGCAATTCATATTTTTGAATAAAAATGTTATGTAACAAATGACACATTTTATTTCTTTTAATAATCTTTTTAATAATTCCAATCCTTCACCAGCAGAGCAATTCATATTTTTGAATAAAAATGTATACATGTAACAAATGACACGTTCTATTTTTTTAATAATCTTAATTTTTCATGACAAAAAACAAAAACAAAAGACTAAAGTTATTTACAATGAGGAGGCTACAGGTTACAAAGCCAAGTAGTTGTCAGACAGATGTTAAAAACGTGTTTTTTGTTTTGTTTTGCTAGTAGTAGATCACTGTCAAGGTTATTTCAGATAAATACACGCAAGTGTCCACTAGATGGCGTCATGGAGACGAGTGTCGGGTGTTGTTTCGAAGCTTCGGCACATTTGCTTCAACTGTTTCAGTGCTTCACGAAGCCTCGGTCTGCCCATCACTACCTGTAAAGAAGAATACAAGAATATAGTCAATTATCAATGGAGCGTCTCAGTTCTCGTGTTTCTCTGACAAATTCTGCACAAACTCTACCGTTACACGCGTTCGAGCAGATCTTGGCGAAAGCTCCCCCTAGCGGTCTGGCTCTATTATGACTGCCCATCTCGTATCCAAAAACAAAAAACAAGAGTCCATTAAAACTCAAACACTCCCAAACATTTGAATCTGGATAGATTATATACATAGAAATGTATAATCATGTATTTAGAATAAAGTTTTACACTACTTTACAATGAATCTCAATCAAACACTCAGACACACACCCTGCATATCAACTAAATCTGTTTTCTTTTTAAGGTGTATGAGGACGACAACAAGAACAGCAAGAAGATCAAATGGATTGTAGTAATTGATCATCATACTATATGCTAACATGAACCATGTCATTTAACAGTAAATCTAATGCACATTCAGACACTCATTATCACAAAACAAAGCCTAAGTGGACGATCAGGTCATTTACTGTACATCCCGCCTGTTATTCGAGTTAAGACTCCTGAACTTCTGCTGTCAGTGCCAAATATGAGCATTAAAAACTTCCTAAACAGAACCTTGTTTTTTCATTCTTTTGCTTTCCATCATATCGTTCATTACATTATTGATGGTTCAATCTTAAGTGACTTTTAATTTGACTTTTGATTATTAGTGTAAAATATCATACATTACCTGGGAATGACCAATATCTGAACTCTACAGGAACACATCAGTAATCTCAAGTGTAAATTTGTTATTTAGCTAAAATGGCAGAATGCAAATTCTGAAAATTATTTGAGGCGAAACAAATTCAAACCTCATTTCTATAGATTTTCTCAATCTATAACACATTTCTCCAAATTCAGGTCACTGTTCTCAAAACAGTTAACACAGTAACCGGAACACTTTGTAATTGTCCTAAACACGTTGTAAATATTCCTTGATTTCATGTCAGTTACGAATCACATGCATAATTTTTTCAAAACATTGTGCTCAAAATTCTCAAATGTTTTCAGTAGTTCATACAGCAAACCACAACTTTAATTTATCAGGGGGAAAACATAGTGTTTGTCAATACTAGTTGAGTATTTGACCTGCCTGTTTTTCCCCCCTATGCATTTATAACTACATGCAGGTTATTTACTATAATATTCGAGATGTTTTAGGTTTGCACAGTCACAATCTGGAACCATAGTATCATAATATTGATCAAATCTGGTCTTGAGCCACTGATCATTTACACTGATAACATTTAAATGTTTTATTTGCTGTGCAGGCTGGACTTAGATCACGCTGTTTGTGGAGGGTCAATGACACAAACACACACACACACACTGACACACACACGTCTGATCTGGGCTCCAGCAGAAGACATCAGGACGGCTCTCAAATCATGTCCAGAGCTCTTTCTCTGACGCTGTTTTCGTTTCTGGCTGTTTTTGGGCCGAATGTGAGCTCAGTCGGACGCTTTGAGCGCTCCATCAGCAGACCCGTCGGATCAGAGCTGAAGGTCCATAACGGGATGAGATGGGGATCGTGGGGGCAGAAGGAAATATGTCCGGCTGGAATGTATGCCACAGGGTTTAGTCTGAAGGTTAGTAACTATAAGTAATGTGAGGTTTATTACTTACTTACTTAATTTATTTACAATTTTTGGCTGGAAACCGGAGAAATCAAAACGGACTCTGTTTACTTTATTAACGTTTCTGAATGATTATTGTGTTTATAAGTTATTATTGTGATGTTATCAGAATTAATTTTTAATTTTGCTCTTTGGATGATGCAATCTGGGTCATGCAGACTTCTGGTTAATGTTAATGTCAATTAAATGCCAAAGTTGCTTTTGGGTTGACTAAAGATATTTCTGTGTTCGTCAAGATACATTTACAGGAGAAGCAACATGACTTTACATATCAAGGGCCAGATTTACTAAACAGCAGACTATCGTAAAAGAGAGCAATGGGAGTGGAAAACTCTGTGTGTGATCTACTGACATGGGAATGACAAAAATACTAAGTGAGATTTTTTGTGTGTGCAGTGTACAGAATATGCATTTTGTATTATATCATGTGGGCAATACAACCAAAGTGCGTAGTTGACACACAAACGCTGCAGAACGATAACTCACTCGACCCCCCATTTTAAAATGCTAAACTGTTCAGCAAAAAAAATATATATTTTACAACTTGGTACAAAAAGTGGTTTTGGTATATACAGCTAATTTGGGCTTCAAAAATGCTCTTCGGAAACATATGTGTGACGTCACAGATGCTACATCCATTGTTTTATACAGTCTATGTACTGAACGTAAAGCCAAATTTACCCGCATACATACAGAAGGCCTATACCCACAAAATGTGTAGCAAATAATTTATAACGACGCCATATGTAAAATATCCTACCACCCAGCTCTAAACCAGTGTTAATTTAGTGTCATTAATATAGTATTATAGTATTTGAAGTCTTCACATTTTTGTTTATGTTGTGTATTTTACTCAGTTTTAATATAAGTTAATAACGCTGCTGTAAACTGATGTTTTTCTGAAGGTGGCAGGGATGTGGGAATCTCTGCTGGTTGGTGATAACACAGCGCTCAATGGGATTCGCCTTCACTGCATCGACCCGTCCAAAAGCTCATCAGGCCCATACGAGGACTACGCCACGGTTCAATCCGACGTAGGAAGGTGAAGCGTTTAAACTGGACGTAACACAGAGAAGCTGTACCAAAATCTAGAGAACTGCCATGATTATGACACGGAGTTACTGCTCATGTAGAGCGCTTCAAATCAGTCACTAAACACTCTTAGTTCGTCATGATAGTCTTTACAAATAAGCAGAACTTTTATACATTTTGAAGCACTAATACAGTTGCCAGAAGTCCAAAGCTAAACCTAGACTATAAATAAACTACACCACGGTCACATGACCTCAACATCACCACCATTATTTCCCTCATATTCTCCATTGTTGCAGCTCCTCACTCCCCAGTCTGTCAGTAACTGTATTTAGTTCCTGGCTCTATGAAGCCCCTCCTTCTTAAAAGCACACTGTGCTCTGATTGGTGGGTCGGAGCGGTGTGTTGTGATTGGTCAAGCACTTCCAGCATGTTTGGGAAATGTCCCGCCCCTTACCATAACTGCCAGTTTTAACACACTACTAACTAACTCACATAACGCCCCTTTATTCTGTAAATGAATGATTTAAAGAGAAAAACTCCCGCTGGAGGGACTTTGGAAACATTTTTCATACTCAAACAGCAACATTTCACACTGAAGAAAGCTAAAAAAAAAACATAATAGAAGACCGGTTAAACCACTAATGTCCCTTTTCACATTTTTTCCTCAGCTGGGGTAAATGGTCAGATATAAAATGGTGTTCGAATGGATTCCTGACATCTTTTCAGCTGAGAGTGGAAACCTACCAAGGGACTTGGGATGACACAGCCGCAAACAATATCAGGTGATGGTTTTATTTAATTTAAAACTTATTTTGCAATCATAACAGCATTCCATAACAAGCTGCATAAACACGTCACTGCATGAGGCTCAGTCGACACAGATATCAAGTGACCTGGTCAAACTGAGTTATTCAACACCAACATATCACAAAAAAATTAAGGTTTTGCAATAGAAGAACCATTAAGGGTTCTCCAAAGGACTTTTCTGTCAACAGCTCTTAAGGCCCTTTCACACTGGACGCGATTTTGACGTGCGAATAATTCGCGCGATGTTTTTTTTCCGATCAGCTGTTTGTGTAATGAGCGCTTCCACACCGAACGCGAATGTGCTGAGGCGAAAAAATGATATTTATTTTTTTCGTTTCGATGTCGATTTTTTTTACTCTAGCGACGACAAAAACGGATTCAACCAATCACATAAAAGGAAACAAAGGGGACAAAATGTCCAGTTGATGTCACAAGCTATTCAATCAACTTTAACCTTTGCCAGGCATGGCATTTCTCATGAGATTACAGCTGTAAGCTGTACAGCTGCAGCTGTGTTTGCCCACTGTATGATACAGACAGCAATAACTTATAACCTTTTATAAATAGTTGACTTTTTTTTTTTAAACATTGTGTCCGCGATTATAGAAAGTGATCGTGTTGCCATCAGTATGTCTGTGGCACTGAAATGTTTACATTGTGACTCAACTGGAAACATCTGCTCGGATCGATTGAGTCCCTGAAGTGCGCGGTTTGTCTCGTCAGATGCGCTGCCGTCTCTGGAGGAGATCCTCAAATTGTCCCACAGACTTTAGAAAGTAAGTGCTGAACCGGCCATGATAAAGTTTTAGCTCCTGTACAAGATTAGCATCCTCCCCTCCAGACTCTCTGTTCTATAAGACTGGCTGCACCCAAAACCTTCTTCTCGGTCCTTTAAATAAAATGAAAAGCTTGTCTTCACTGAATGATGAAGTGCCCGTGTTTTCTCGGCTGTCGCTGCGAATGTTTTGGAATGTTGGCACTCTGAAACGTCGCAAATTTGTGTCGCGGCTGATGTGAAATATTCGCTTATTCGTTACGCTTTTTCGTTACGCATCCGGTGTGAAAGGACCTTTAGAAGAACCATTTCCCCCACTATAAACGGTATTCTCTCTAATATAAAAGTTCCATTGAAGTTAAAGGTTCTTCATGGAGCCATGGATGCCAATAAAGAACCTTTATGTGCTGAATTTTCTCCAGGTTTAACTGCAGTGGGAACGGCCAAACACTGCAGGGATCAGGGACATCATGGGGCGAATGGGGCGACTGGAGTGTGACATGTGGAGGAAAAGGAATCTGTGGCATCGAGACTATGGTGGAGGAACCGCAGGGAGTCGGAGACGACACGGCCCTCAATGACGTGCGCATGTTCTGCTGTGATTGAACTCATTGGTTGTTTTAGGAACCAATCATTTGGTGGAATTTTTACATCCATAATCAGTAAACCAGCAAAGTATTGCTTAACTAATTTTTGTCAGAATGAATTGAGTAGATGTTTTCCCCCTTTACATTTAATGGACAACAATGACGACAACGAGAACAGCACCAACATCCAATATTGAAAGATCTTGAACATACTGAAGAACTGACTTACATTTCCTCACGTTTGACCTAGTCAGAAGTCATCTAAGAAATACATTTCTATGAACTTTCTAAATGTGACTCTGTGAATGGACATAAAAAATTATATTGAATGTTTCTTTATTGGTCAGTTCTTAAAGTAATGTATGAAAGCCCATTTCCGCCACATAAGAAAAGGAAATTTGTTCATTGGAAAATCTTAATTGTGACATACTAAGTCCCAGCTGGACATATTAAATACTTTTTATGTATAATTAAGACAATTCGAAAATATGAAATACTAAGTTAATTATGAGATCAAATAGTCGAAATGAGATTAAAAAAAAGCTTTCTATGCATCTTTTAAGTCATAATTTAAATGATTTTAAGTTACTTTATATGTTTTAATTATATGACTTAGTATGTCATAATTACGATTTACAAAATCTTTACCAAAATTGTAATGTTTACCATTACAAAAATCTTATGTTTATTTTACCAAATAGCTCTCTCAAGTTTTAGTAATTTTTTTACTTGATTAAAGTAGTCATGAGCCATATGACCTTTTCTTGATCACAAAATAACAAAACTTATTAAGATTATTACCTCTCTGCTTGATAAAGATTTATAGAAAATATGCAAAAATGTGGGCTGTATGTTTAGACATACGATAGTTTCGTTCTCTAAGGTGAATATCTCTGTTGTCGTTGACTAGTCACGTGATGTCAAAAAAGTTTTTGAAACAAATTTGAACGCGAGAGAACTCGAATGGGCGATAATTCATTTGCAAATGGTGAGTGTAACCTAAACATGAAGAGCACCTGAGGCAATGGCGGAAGGCACTAAACTTAAAGTGCCCACTCAAATGCCCTTTTGTGTGTTTGAACCATTTAATGGACGGGAAGCCGACTGACAAACACACATGGCTTAACTACAATGTTCCGGTAAAGAAGTCCTGCCGCGCAGGTTGTCAGATTCAGGTAAGTTAACTTAGCTAGCTATGTGCTTCTTAATGTGCGTTCACACCAGACACGACTTGCAGAATGTCACAGAATGTCTATTTTTGTCTTTGCATTGAGTGTGTTACTTCAGCAATAGCATATGGCTTTGTATCAGTAGAAACCCAGGAGTATATTCGAATGATCGTGCTGAGACGAGAGATTTATGTATTTCTGCAAAAAATCCTCCAATGACGGAAATATCGGAGGAGTTTTTGGCCAGAGACTGAAGAGGAGCTATTTCCGCATGTTTTCAACCCGTCCATGGGGAGTGGGATCGCACTCACAACACTCGGCTCGGGCAGCTGCGGGCAGCTGCGGGCATTTATGTAAACAGAGCGGAGCGGAGCAAAGTGAGTGTTTCAACTTCTTAAATTAATTCCTATGAAAGTTAAGCTTCCAAAGTCATGAACTGAAAACGCTCCAGACTTAACACGTGCTGTGAATGTATGCCGCTCATGATGAATGTAATCTGACCCCTGCTGCATTTGTGCCGTGAGTCTCGCTTGGCTCACTCACATTATAATTAACAGACACGTTCAGCTTTTAATTGTAGTGTCTGTTTTCTAACTGAACTGATTTTCTGAAAATGAATGCAGTAGGCAAGTGATCCAGTGATCCAGTAGTGGCTTTGAGAGTGGTCTGGCCTCACGAAGCAAGTGCATTCTGGGAGTTGTTGTCTTTCCTCCCCATGAGACCAAAATACTTTTTCTGTCTTCTCAGTCAAGAAGGCAACAAATTCAAAAATAATTTCACATTTCTACTGCATTAATGACCCAGTTTAAATACAAAGCTTAAAGCTAAATCACTAGTGCCTGCATGTATCAGTCAAATGAGACATGTATGTAAATATATATATATGATCGCACCGGCTCTCTCTGAACTCAGTCTCGACTCTGACTCAACCCTCTCTGAACTCGACCCTCTCTGAACTTGGTCTCGACTCGGTCTCAGCCCTCTCTGAACTCGGTCTTGACTCTGACTCAACCCTCTCTGAACTCGGTCTCGACCCTCTCTGAACTCGGTCTCGACTCAGATTCAACCCTCTCTGAACTCGGTCTCGACTCAGATTCAACCCTCTCTGAACTCGGTCTCGACTCAAACTTGACCCTCTCTGAACTCGGTCTCGACTCAAACTCGACCCTCTCTGAACTCGGTCTCAACTCGGACTCAGCCCTTGTGAACTCAATCTTGACTTGACTCAACCCTCTTTGAACTCGGTCTCGGCTCAAACTCGACCCTCTCTGAACTCGGTCTCGACTCTGACTCAGCCCTCTGTGAACTCAATCTTGACTCTGACTCAACCCTCTCTGAACTCGGTCTCGACTCAAACTCGACCCTCTCTGAACTCGGTCTCAACTCGGATTTAGCCCTTGTGAACTCAATCTTGACTTAACCCTTTCTGAACTCGGTCTTGATTCAAACTCAACCCTCTCTGATCTCGGTCTCGACTCAACCGAGGGTTGCGTCCGAGTTACATTTATAAATTTATGGCTGATCATATGATTAGTTTTGATTTAATTTAGATCTTTGATTTCTCTGAGTATCTCTACTTCTCACTTTCTTCGTTCATCAAGGGACCCGATATCGCTCAGAGACATGTTCACGAATTACATTTGCTCGTGGCCGCAGACTGGCCAGTTCTGATATCAGTCAGAGGATTACAGAGTGAATATTTTACCTTTAAATGGTTGCATCTGCTCACTCATCTTAAAGCGTAATGGGAATAATAAATCACAGGAACTGCAATTTGCTAATACAGTGCTAGTCAGAAATCAGATTATCCCTTATGCTGTGCTCCAGTCATTGAGTCCTACGGTTCGATCTATCCTGACACAACGCCTGCGGAAATACCAGACACCGATTGATCCATACTAAAAGAAGCAGCCTTAGAATAATACAAGATAAAGCAAAGTTAATGTTCATTTTAGCCAGGCAAAAACAAAAAAAGAAATGAAAAGACAATTATACACAACTAGTCAGCATACAATAACTCAATTATAAAATAGTGTAAACAGTTTCAAAGAGTCATCATTTACCTGGCTATAGAGACACACCATAACAGTGTAAGACGTTCTGGATACAGATGCTTCCCTGATTGGTTTGCCCCTTCTCCTTAAATACTCAACCAGAACATTTAACACCAAAACATTCATGCAGCTTTTGGTACTTTTCTCATGCCCAAATAGTCCCACCTCTCCTTGGGGGCTGACAGCAAATGTTTATCAAATGAGCATCTCCTACACCAGAGAAACGAACCCAGTTGTCTCTTTATGACCTGTTTTACTGGTGCAGGAATGTAACCTGTTCCACTGATGTGAGAATGAAACCTGGTTACCAATCACACCAAAAGTATTTATAGCGACCATACAAAAAACAGCTTGTGGCAGTATCTGAGATTTGCATGTTTGTGTGACCCTTAGACAGAGGATCATAAGGCCTCAGGAGCGAGGAAATAACAAGATTCCACCTGGTCCAATCCGTTCTCTTGTACTCAGATAAGTGTCTTATTGCAGCTTTGATCCCTTGTGTTTGTTCTCAGGTGAAATCCATTCTTACAGGGGTTTATGTAAACATTGGAGCTGGTGATGTCACCAACCCTAGAGGAAGAGGCTGTAGTCCTTAGAAAGTGTCTCCTTTTGCTTTAAACATTGTAACTTTGCAGATGTTTATGCTCAAACAGCAACATTACACACTAGCTAAAGTTAGAGTGAAATCATGTTACCACCCCTTTAATAATTCAATACAAGTCACTTTAGATTGAAGCATCTGCCACATGCACTAATGGAATGAACAATCCGATGTAAAGCAAAAGAATGACACTACCAGGTTCTGTTTAGAAAGACTTTAATGCTAATATTTGGCACCAGTTGACTGACAGCAGAAGTTCAGGAGTCTTTAGAAGAACAAGTTCGACTCTAATAACAGGCGGGATGTACAGTAAATAACCTGATCGTCCAGTTAGGCTTTGTGATAATGACCAGCTGACTGAGCATTAGATTTACTGTTGAAAGACATGGGTCATGTTCTCTTATAGTATGATGATCAATTCTTCTTGCTGTCGTCCTAATACACCTGAAAAAGAAAAACAGATTTAGTTGATCTGCAGTGTGTCAGTCCAAGTGTTTGATTCAGTGTCACGTCACCTTAATTACAGCAGTACATGATAGCATCATTGAGAGCGGTGTCATCTCCTAACTGTTTTCCTTCTACCTTCGTGGTGAGGCCACAGATTCGTCTTTCCCCACATGTTCCGCTCCACTCGCCCCAATCACCCCAGGATGTGCTGTCACCCTCCAGAACCGTACCGTCAGTGCATTTGAACCTGAGGGAAAAAAAAAAAAAAAAAAAAATGTGACAATACAATATCTAATTGTGCTGTTGGGTAGAATGTCAGTCAGACACATGGTTGCCAGCAGTTTTTGAAAAGTCTTTCCCTTGAATGATACTGATGTTGCATTAACCTTGTAAGAGTATTTGCCGAACACAACGTTCTTTGTCGATCAACCTCAGAAAGCTAACGTGCTATATACAAAGCCATGTGCTACAGTGCATTGTTATATTAAGGTACAGATGTTGCTCCAACCATGCTAAAATAATTGGGATGCTACGTAATCATAATTGTGAATGTCAGATTTGCAAACAACCACTTCTGTTTGAATCCATTTATGGTCAGAATGGTAAGGTTATAATTAGCATCTCATTTGTACCATTTTCTCTCACACACACACTTGAAACCAAATGCTCACCAATGACCTGTATTCAAGCACCCAACTTTAATAAAGTTTTTGGATGAAACTCGGAGCCCTTACCGGAGTCTCCACAACAGTTCTTGTAACACGCGTTCATCTTGGCACAGTTAATTTCACATTCAGAAGGCTCTAAAACTACCAAAGCATTCAGGTCTCAAATCAAGTCAATTCTTCTAGATCCCTAGCAGAGATTTAACTAAACACTTTACCACTCATAAAACAGACGTGATTGACACTGTAGTGCAATGATCCTCAAATCTGGCCCATGAGAGCCACTTTCCTGCAGA
The DNA here is from genome assembly GCF_024679245.1 of Pseudorasbora parva. Classification (NCBI taxonomy): domain Eukaryota; kingdom Metazoa; phylum Chordata; class Actinopteri; order Cypriniformes; family Gobionidae; genus Pseudorasbora; species Pseudorasbora parva. The sequence goes on from NC_090189.1 coordinate 2,818,264, forward strand.
GTTTAGCTCGAAGCCCAATCAAACACCTGAAGACACTAATCAATGTCTTCAGAATCAGTAGAAGATCATGGGTGGGTGCGTTTGATCAGGGTTGGAGCCAAACTCTGCAGCACATTGGCCCTTTAGGGCAAGATTTGAGGAACCCTGCTCTATAATTGACTGCAGTTCATGTCACAACCCACATTTACATTACACTATTATTCCTAAGGTTCTCTTTGAATAGAAACGAACTGGAAGACAAACATTGATAATGAGCCACAGTTTAACCCTCACGCATTTGTATCACTGTGTGAGGAGCTCTGAAACAGCAAAAAAAAAAAAAAAAAAAAAAAGTTCACAGGTGGCAATAGCCAATTGGATATGTAATATGGCAATTGAGTTCTGCATTTAAAGTTTCAAAATCTGCAATGTTTGGAGCAGAAATGCCAATTCAAAAATGTGAGTTTACGTTTGCTATTCCTACATTATAGTTAAAATAATAATACTTTTTTTTTAAAAGACACCTGCGGCTCAGAATGAATTTAAATATTCAAAAACAAATATCATAAAATAAATTGCAATTTTACATTTCATATGGAGTTGCTACCCAGAAGCTTGGACTTAAAGAGAAAGAAAAACATGCTCACCTGACGTTGTTTGCGGCCGTGTCATCTCCACTTCCTTGGCGAGATTCGACTCTCAGCTGAAAAGCGGTCAAATATCCAGAAGGACAAAATTTATCACGTGTCCAATCACCCCAGCTGAAGAAGAGACAGGTTTCACAATCAAATCAGTTTTCTAAACTAAAAGATCCTCAGTTTACTTCTCTAGTTTAAAACACAAATGCAAGAATTGCTAATAATCAAAAGTCATTACAATCCTGAGTGGGACTCAGTTGGGAACAGGTCACGTAAAACTCCTTTGGACCGATCGGCACAGAGAAGACGAATCCCATTGAGCGCTGTATCATCACCATTCCCAACAGGTTGTTCCACCTTAAAACAACATTGAAACCATCTTTCATTTGAAAGAGAGTTAACACCAACCCAACCCATAGTAACATTTATCATCATACTCTTTAGTATTACAGACACTTTAAAAACCAGGTGCAGTTTCCTGGAGATATAACTAACAACAACTCAGTTTTGAACCTTTGAAGCACTAAAATACCCCTCTATTAGCAAAATAGAGTCAATGCCCAACTTACCCTCAGATTAAACCCTACAGCATACGTTCCATCGGGACACAGATTTATAGATCTCCAATCCCCCCAGGGCCCTCCATTCAGCACAAACACCCAAGAGCTGAAGTCTCTGGTCTGACCGCTCACATGCTGCCCAATAATGGCGAGCAGTGAAAGCACAATGGATAAGTGATGCATTGCTAAAGCTCTGGTCTGAAGTCAGTTCTTCATATGTCGCTTGAGATCAAATGGTGACATCCAAGATGATATAATCGAGCTAATCATGATCTGGCTAATTAGGTTCTTCAAACACACCTGTTGTTGATGATTAGTAGCGCTGGATTGAGTTATCGCAGATAATTGCACAGTCATGCGTTATGGCAAGCGGATTTGACTTTTATTCATTCCCATGAAATGATTCTTGATATCAAAAATTCAATTTTCACTAAGCTAATTAAAATGCTAATTCTTGATGTCACTGGTCAAATATCACTCCCATTCAAATGTATTTTTTTTTTTTTTTTTTTTTTTTTATTTAACCTTTATTTGCCAGTAGTCACATTGGCCCTCATTTATCAAAAGTGCGTACACCAAATTTCCAGCGTGCACCTTGCGTACACCCAAACCCACGGTGACTTTGAGATTTATCAATATGGACGTTGGCGTACGGCACGCTCAAATCCTACGCCAGCTCAGGAGGTGGTGTACGCACGTTTGAGTTAGTTGGAAAATGCGCAGAAAAACAAGTCATAACACCACAAAACGCACTGACAAGATATGCTATATGACCCACTGTTAAAAACCGCAACAACAACATTCAGTGTTTATTTTTGTGCAACATGAACATCAATGTTTAATTTGTGTGACTTTACCAAAGCGTTTGATTTTTAGGCATATGTATTCCTCCAGTCGCGAGCCTGTGCGCTTTATCTGACGTTTCAGGCCCGCCTGGCCCGGCAGCTGCGCATTAACTGGGACTAAAATAATTCAGACTGACAAAATAATAAAAATTACTTTCTTCTTTTAAATAATAATAAAATCAATAAAAATGACATTCTCCTTCTAAATAACAAGCGTCATTAAGAATAATAATCATAATAATAAGAAGAAGAATCTTACAAATTGTCATGTAATTATTAATGTGAATGAATCTTACTCCACATCACATCATCATCACTATTGTACACCCCAATACATGTGCCGTGATACGAAATTAAATGCTAATTTTTTCAAAACGTGCTGTAAGATAATGCATTGTGATGGTAATTTATCATCCAAACAGCTATTTGAACTGCTGGGGTGCGCTTCTCAACCTCCACACTATTAACAGTACTCGTGATTTGGGTCCATATTTTGTTTTTGTGGGTGCTTTTATTCCCACTCTTTATACTCTTAAATAAAACAATTTCGGGTTTTTTTTCCACTTCCCTGGTGATGGTCTCGATGGCGCGCGTCTCAATCATCTCACTAGTTCAGTAGTCGGAGCACTGATCAGGGAGTCAGCCCGTTGACTTATGTCCTAATCAGTGCCCTGACTAGTGGACTAGTGAGATGATTGAGACTCGTCCGATCTCCACGTTGGAGAAGTTTCGCTTCTTTGCCGTCTTTCGTGTGTCCATGGCGTAAAATGAGGGCGTGCGGGAGGCGGAGACTTGAATAAATAGGGGCGTGTTATTCTAATGACGATAGTTTTCAGCCGCCGCATTTATCAAGGGCAAGTATTGCGTACACCTGAATTGCAGAGGTACGCACAGTTTCATAAATCAGACGGTGAGAGGAGTGTAAGCATAATCTTACGCCAACATATACGCCCGTTTCTACGCAAGATTGATAAATGAGGGCCATTGAGATTAAGAACCTCTTTTTCAAGGGAGTCCTGGCCAAGAGGCAGCAAAGTTATACAATTAAAAACAGTCACAACGTACATACAACATTAAAATAACAGCTTATGAGAAATTGAATGGTTGATATTAATATAATTTCAGATGTCTAAAATGGCTTTCTTACTAGTAGCCTAACAAGCACATGCATGATAAAATGCTAAATTTTAGATTTCACTAGTGCAAATACAATTTTTCTTTGTGTGCTTCAACGTTTATTTAATTATATTTATTCTTTATTTTAATAATTTCATAATTTACTTTGTTGATTTTTATGTCAGAGCCACCACAGGACCCACAAGAACATGCAAGTACAAGAAAATTCTACAAAATGGTAGCCTTGACTATGTCCTTATTCTCTTTTAAAAAGCCTCTGTTAAATTATGTTTATGGGTCTCCCGTTATTCTGCTGTTGCCGACCGGTGGGTGTGGCTACAGTGAGTATGAACGTATGAACCCAACACAGTACAACTGCGTTCAGCCGATGCTGGCCAAAACAGAAAAAGCCGTCAGTCGGCCAGATGTGTAATGCGCAGTCGGCATGGATCTGGCCCATTATCATTTAACTGATGCCGACAGTGAGCCAACAGTGGCGCATTTCAGCCGGAATCGGCCCAACTGTGCTTGCTTTCTGGGCGTAAGACGGTGTGTAACTCTGTTTGTCTGAGTTAGCGACAGTAACTAAGGGGGGTCAATTTGATTCGCAATAGAAGATTAGTGAAGCTTGGAAGCTTTGTGAAGCGGTGTTTTTAAATCGCCATCACTACTTTGAGGGTCAAAGGAGCTACGAGAGAGCTACGAGGCGTCTAGCATTATCATGAGAGCGGTGTGAGAGTTGTTGTGTTTGGTTTTTGTTATTCTTTGTCTGAGCGGCATCGGTTTCCGGGTCATAGGATGGAGGACGGAGGAGCGAGGAGGGATATTGAGAAGCACCCCTCGCTGTAGCCTGCAGATCGAGGTGGGGTTGCACCTGGAGCGGGGCTGCACGTGTCGCCCGGCCCGCAACTCTTATCATTGGTTAGTGGCGTCAAGCCTGACGTCGACGTTACAGGGAATGCGGTTAATAACAATGCTTATAGTTTCTTATACTTATGAAGTACTACCATAAAACAAAACTGTGAATCCGTTAATTACTTATACATTTTGATAATATATAGTATAAAACACAACACATTGAAATTGGTTCATTTTTGGAAAACATTTTATGCATTTGTAAGAATGGATTTCACCTGAGAACAAACTCAAGGGATTAAAGCTGCAATAAAGACAATAAAACGTCACTCTCTGAATACAAGAGAAAACAAGACTGCACCTGGTCCAATCCTATTTCCTCACCCCTGCCGAGATATGACCCTCTCACCCTCTGGGTCACACAAACATGCAAATCTCACAGATACTGCCACAAGCTGTTTCTGTATGGTCAATATAAATACTTTTGGTGTGATTGGTAACCAGGTTTCATCCTCACATCAGTGGAACTGGTGACATTCCTGCACCAGTAAAACAGGTCGTAAAAGAAGGACAACCGGGTTTGTTCCTCTGGTGTAGGAGATGCTCATAAAGATCTTTTGATAAACATTTGCTGTCAGGCCTCAAGGATAGGTGGGACCATTTGGGTCTGAGAAAAGAACCAAGATCTGCATAAATATTTGGGTGCTAAATGTTTATTGTTCTTTGTTCTGGTAGAGTATTTAAGGGGAAGGAGCAAAGCACTCAGGGAAGCATCTGTATCCAGAACTTCCCACACTGTTACGGTGTGTCTCTATAGCCAGGTAAATGATGACTCTTTGAAACTATGTTTATACTATTTTATACTTGAGTAATATTGTATGCTGATCAGTTGTGTATAATTGTCTTTTAATTTCTTTATTTTTATGTTTTTGCCTTGCTAAATAAACAATAACTTTGATTAATCTTGTATTACTCTAAGGCCGCTTCTTTTAGTATGGATCAATCGGAGTCTGGTATTTCCGCAGGCGTTGTGTCAGGATAGATTAAACCGTAGGACTCAATGACTGGAGCATGGAGCACAGCATTAGGGATAATCTGACTTCTGACTAGCACTGTATTAGCAAGTTGCAGTTCCTGTGATTATTATTCCCATTACGCTTTAAGATGAGTAAGCAGGCGCTACCACTTACAGGTAAAATATTCACTCCGCAATCCTCTGACTGATATCAGAACTGGCCCGTCTGTGTTGGAAAATGTAATTCCCGAAACATATCTCTAAGAGATATCGGGTCTCTTGATGAACGAAGATAGTGAGAAGTAGAGATACTCACACTGCATGAAAAGTGGGATTTTCGTCAGTAAGCGGCACTGTAGATTGTCGTGGAAGATCAGGTTTACGACTGTACACGGCAGTTTGCAGGCGACACCGAAAACTGCCGTGAATTGTCAGAAATTGACGTGGGCCTTGCTTGGCAGTTGTCCCCCCCAAGACCCCCCTTCCCTTAACTCCAGGGGAGGCTTTATAATGTAAATGAACATGCTGTGAGCTATACAAATGCAAATCAGGGTAGCAGGAGTTTTAACCCATGTGACATTTAAAAGGTATTAACTTCCTTCTAAGAAAATCTCTTAGATAGATCAGGCTCAGTATAGCCTAATTGTAAAATCTTAAACTTAAGCTTGAATTTATATATTTGATGAAAGTATTCTAGATTATTTATTGTGTGTCATTTGCAATCAGTCCCCGTGAATTCAGTGCGACTCGCAATTTTGACCAATCACCGCAACTTTGACCAATCATTGCGGTCTCCTGCTAATAAGCGGCGTCATACATCAGCAAACTTTATATATCATATATCATTGCCTGTCAAACTTAACGTGTTAACGCAAATTAATTTTAACGGCACTACATATATATATATATATATATATATATATATATATATATATATATATATATATATATATATGTATGTGTGTGTGTGTGTATATATTGTAGGAAATTGTTCCTGTGTCTTTGTGTGTCTCAGTCTCTGCTCAGCAATCAGTTACAGCTTCAGGATCCTGGGAGAGTGCAAGTCAATGAACCACACGAGTAGAGTCAATATGGTTTATTCAGAATGCAGCTCTCGAAGTACAACAGGAAAAACAGTGATATTTATACCAATAATCCACGCCCTAATAGTTGGACGCACCCTACATAGGAAACAGAAAGATAACTCCATATATGTCAATAATATGATAGAAATGAACCAGGAACAGATAGCTCTGCAGTTGATGATAACAGCTGGGTGGGTGTGCGCTCTACATGCTCACAGCAAAACAGGAAACAAACACCAGTTCCCCTTTTATGTTATCAGAAGGACAGTTTGCAGAAAACACATACACAGAATATATATGCACATATAATCTTTCAATCCCCTCTTTTAAGCTGAAAGCTTAACGTTTTGAAATTGGTTCATAGTGATGTGGCGGTGTCATGCTAGAGATCGTAGCATATACTCTATTCATCAAACATTGCATTAATGCATGGCCCAAAGATACACACGGCCAATAAAATCAGCAGTATTGGAATCAACATTGTCACAAAGGGTGTTACCCAACCAAACAAAGAATGCATCAGCCCCCAACCCCAATCCTTCTCTTGACTTTCATCCCCATACAGCTTATGTGCCATCTTTCTCAGCTCTTCCACAGCATGGCCCACGGCTCCTTCAGCTTCATCCTCGTCAGGAATAAAGGTGCAGCACTGATCCCCCACCATAGCACAGACGCCCCCCTTATCAGCCAGGAGCATGTCCAATGCCAGGCGGTTTTGCGTGGTCATCAGGCGCAGGGCACCTAGTTCTCTTCTCACCCCTGTCATACCATCAGTGGTGTCATTGACAAACTTTGCCAGTCGATAATTTAATATATATTCTAATTTCAATATGTTCAGGTAAAAAAGGGTGTTGGGGCCTGGAGCCATTCTGACGATGGTCAACGCAGCGTGCTCTGGGCAGCCATGCATAGTCTCTTCCTCCAGGCCACTCATACAGAAACGTACAGGAATGATCATAAGCAGACTGGTCTAATACGGGCATGGAGATGCTGACAACAGATGACATTATTTGTTGACATACATAACAGGAGTCATTGGTGACATCCCGAGCAGTAGAGTTGGCATATTGCCAAAACAGATTATCAGTCGGCCTTACAGCCAAGGTACAGGTCATACAGAGAGCAATTACACTCACATAATACAGCTGCATTCTGAAAATATGCATAATATCAATACAACAATAATAACAATGATAGTAATAATGGTTTCAAAGCAAATAAAATCAAAAGGATATTGGTGCTGATGAGTGTTATGTCATGAACAGCGCTGCGTGTTCAGCTCCTCTGCTATGCAATAACAGACAGTCAGCCAAGCAAAGAATCGTGGTCAGTCCCAGTCAGTCCAGGTCACGCACCGCCCCAGCCTCTCCGTCCCCTGACGCAGTAGTGGTCTTCTTGGAAACCCTACCTAAGTGGCCCCTTGTTCCAGCCTCTCCGCCCCCTGACGCAGTAGTGGTCTTTTTGGAAACCCTACCTAAGTGGCTTGTTAAGGTATCGGACAGCTCCAGTACCTAGACAGACATAGTTACTTCTCTACAATTATTGCCATTGCATTTCCATCAATGCACACGTCCTGGGACACCTGTAACACACAATTATAGTTAGCAGTTTGTCCAGGGATTTTCTTCAGTACTGAAAGCTTGGATCCACTGTGGAAAAGATTCCGTTAGTGCTGCAGTTCGAGTTACCGCCACGATTTTTGTTGGGGAGCTATATTTTGTAGCTTCAAAAGAATCCCCCATCTTTAACAATTGTTTGACCATCACCTCGTCCCCAATTTTGAACGAGTGTGTTGGGTCTAACGGCAGTGGTGCAGAACTCGAATGCAGCTTCCTCCAGTTTTCATGGAGGGCCTCACATAATAACTTATATAGCATATTAGAGCAGGGGCACGTCACATCCAACGCCACATCTTTTAAGACCCTTATGGGGTGCCATTCTCATCTCGGCTAGGACAACGGGCAACAATTTTGGCCAGTCACTGTGGCCTACTGTATGCATTGCTTTTCTTAATTTGTCCTTAATGGTTCTGTTGGCCCTGCCCAAAAGCAGGGCCTTTGTCTGAGTCAATGGCGAGTGGTATACCATATCTGGGTATAATTTCCCTCATTAGATGTGTTACAACTGTCTTTGCATCCTCCTTAGCGCACGGGAAAGCCTCAATCAATCTTGAAAACTTATCAATAAATACCAATAAGTATTTATATGGACCTTTTTTAGGTAAATGCGTAAAATCTACTTGCCATTGTTGTAACGGGCTATCTGGTAGCAGTAAAGTCTGATGCTTTGCTACTGGTTTTGTGGTATTACACATCTCCCTAACGTATCTTGTATTCTTGCTTGTTTAATCTTGTATGCATAAGAATTTAGACATATCCTCATATACCCCTCTTTGGCCGCGGTGTGTTACACCATGAAATTCCCAAATGAGGAACTAAGCGCACGAGGCTGGCACACAAACGCGGCCATTATTATCAATAACAATGCCCATCGCATTCTTAGCACATCCAATTGTGCAATCAGCAATCCACTGCCGGCAATAATTAATCAAACCAAGGAATGCCATTAACGCATGCTTAGTGGCTGTTCGTTTTGTGTCAACAATTATTTTTATTCGCTCTGGTAAAAAGCAGCTTTTGGCCCTTTGAAAGCACATGTCCTAAATACTTGACTTCTGATAAGCAGAACTACATCTTTTTTTTGACACCTTCAAACCACAGTCAGCTAGTCGCTGCAAAAGGCAGACAGTAGCCTCCCTACAGTCTGCAATGGTTTCACCATTAACCATGATGTCATCTTCATACTGCAACATGCATGAATTTGTGGGCAATTTAAGATCAGACAAGCAGTCACTGATTACCTGTGTGAAGACTGCTGGTGAATCAACAAACCCTTGTGTCATTCTTGTCTTGCGTAAATGCAAACAATTGCTTTGTGTTCGGGTGCACTGGGACACTAAAAAAAGGCAGAGCACAAGTCAACAACAGAAAAATATTCATGATCTGATTTTATCGATGACATGATGGCCGGTACATCAGGGACCACGGGGGCCACTGGCACAATTATTTCGTTAATTGCCCTTAAGTCCTGAGTGAATCTCTAGTTACCATCAGGATATGAGCTTTTACATGGCACGACCACTCCCTGTTCTATCAGTGAATTTAAGACCTTGTCAATACCCAGACCCAGTACTGCGCTGGGGGGGCCGTAGTTGCTATGCCCTGCTTGCTCATATTGCTGAGGACCCGGAAAACCAGGTCCAGCACCATACATGGGCACAGACAGTGTGCTCTTCCCCATTTTTAGGACAGCGCCGGTTTGTTCGTCCGATATGCGCTTCCTGCACTCCCTATACCAATGTCCTGGCTTCTGACAATAATTACATTTACCTGGCTTCCTACCCTTATTCTGGCCCTACCCCTGATTCTGGGGTCGGACTGCAACACTGACAACATTTTTCTTGACACCCTGGGTCTGAAACAACCCGTCAGACTCTAACGTTCGAATTTTGGCTGTGGCATCTTTAATTTTCAGCGTACTTCTATCACTGAGGTGATGTTTTATTGTATCCTGATGGTCGGGAGTACAATTAGCCATGAAAGTAGACAAGAACATAGGGTGTTCCTTGTTAACATCTAAATCTATCCCACCAACATTCATCCAAACATCGATAAATCGCTTCATGAACTGCGCTGGCGGTTCATCCTTTTCCTGTTTACAATTAGTGACCTGTGATAAGTCACGGTTGGTTCGCTGCCTTTAGATTTAGAAACGTTTTTTCCAATTATGTGAGCATTTCGGGCCCTCGATCACGCCACTTGAAGGTAATAAGCGTCTTTTTTGTCTTCCTTGTCTCATCTTTCTCTTCTTCTTTTACTGTCTCTATCTTATCAGTTTCTGGTTCTAACACTGGCACTGCATCTATCAATGCTTCCTCATTGTACGAGTCTCCCAATTTGCACTGTAAAATGAATACACTCAGAATTGTCCGAATTGGTCCCTTCACTTGTAGGAAGTGATAAATTTTGGGTATTTCTCTTATTTTTTTTTCTTTTTTGTTTTCGCGAGGCTTCTCTGAAACCTGGAGGGGTGCAGGCGAAGTTTTCGAAACGCACGCCAAATTAGACGGTGGAACATAAGGTGGAGGATTTTCCCGTGGCAAAGTACAATGTTCTGACACGGCAGTCGTGGATTTTTTCTTTATTAAATTTTTAGTTTTTAAGACGGCTCTTGGCACGTATGCCCGAGTTTTGTCTCTCCATACATCAGCCATTTTATACCACACGTCATATCCTTTCATATAATCATAATCCCAATTTGGATCACCCTGTTTACCATAAATTAGGTCGAATGCACTGCGGAGAAACCCAGGTATTTCTGCCATTGTGTACCCTCTGTCCAGCCGGCTAAATTATCCAAATATATACTTTAGGAGTTTCACTTGGTTCTGGCTTTGGATATGTTTGCCCCATTTTCAAAGATTAACTGGCCAGACACTGACACACACAGTTCAATCAATCTATGTATTTCTTTATACAAAAGTAGTATAAATTTTTCCCCTAAGTTTCTCGAGATACAACCAGAACAGGTAGTGAATCAAATTCATCTCTTACCTGTCTGGATGTATCACGTCGGGGTCACCAAACACTGTAGGAAATTGTTCCTGTGTCTTTGTGTGTCTCAGTCTCTGCTCAGCAATCAGTTACAGCTTCAGGATCCTGGGAGAGTGCAAGTCAATGAACCACACGAGTAGAGTCAATATGGTTTATTCAGAATGCAGCTCTCGAAGTACAACAGGAAAAACAGTGATATTTATACCAATAATCCACGCCCTAATAGTTGGACGCACCCTACATAGGAAACAGAAAGATAACTCCATATATGTCAATAATATGATAGAAATGAACCAGGAACAGATAGCTCTGCAGTTGATGATAACAGCTGGGTGGGTGTGCGCTCTACATGCTCACAGCAAAACAGGAAACAAACACCAGTTCCCCTTTTATGTTATCAGAAGGACAGTTTGCAGAAAACACATACACAGAATATATATGCACATATAATCTTTCATATATATATATATATATATATATATATATATATATATATATATATATATATATATACATACAGGGGTTGACATTAACTTGCTCACCGGCCACCGTGGCTAGTGGTTTTCCAAAGTTACTAGTCACTCAGCATTTTCACTGGCCACAATTTTGCTGTTTGGAAATTACATTGTATATGTTTAAAGTTGATTTTGGCATATATAAATTACTTGATTTTGAATCATTTTACTTTATTTAGAAGATTTAAAACCCTTTCAAACTTTCAAATGCAGAATGACCCCCCAAATCTTGTATATCAGCTGGGATGTGCAGGTGGGCAAGGGGTGGGCAATATAATAGATTATAATAGAATATAATAGGCTAATATGAGAAAGGTAATATGACAGGCTATGAGTTATTTTAGTTAGGATATATATATATATATATATATATATATATATATATATATATATATATATATAATTTAAAAAATACCCTAAGCAAATTACAAAAACAATAGTTATTAAAAATAAAATGAAAATTCCGATACTAATACGACACAATGTAATTTATTGAATGTAATTGTCATTGGATACGACTTTCATCGAAAAGAATGTAACAAAATGTGGGCGTGGTCTGTGTTGTGAAATGAAACCACATTAAAAATTCCCTTAAACTGCGTTTGAAACATACAGCAAAGCAGCGACAGAGGAAAACACAGAGCCTGATATTATGCAAACATTTACCAATAATGTGGAAAGCGTTTTAAATATGTTCAGTGGAAAATCCGCTGTGACGAATCTGTCCTCGTCTAACATCTGCTGTAAATCCAGGTAAAACTAGCTGCGTGCACGCGCCCGTCCCCAGATAACATGATCCCCAGTTGATCCGTAACACCGGCGGGAAGAAACAGCTGAATGCAATCAGTGGGCTATCTCGTCAGCTTGCTCAGTTTGCTGCCGATTTTAACGAGCAGTTTACTTTAGTAATCTCCAGGTTGCTGTCCATAGACGATAGGTTGCTTGCTTTGGAGTCGAAAAACTGTGTGGAAGATACTAACTTTAAGAAGAGAAGACGAGTGCCTAAGAGAAGACCAGTCCTAAGATTGCGGTAAGACTGTTATCTAAGCTAAAGTAACCTAAAGTAAAGCTTTTTAAGTAGCACAAGCTGAAATTAGCCTTGTTTTATAAAAGTGTTTTCTTTTTCTGGTCATTTTACAGGAAGCAGCACGCCGTCTTCACAACTTCGTCATAACACTCATTTAATTGTTTTCCAGCTGCATGTAGAGACAGTACGCAGGAGCTTCAGGTACAAACATCCAGTTCTTGCATCGCACGCAGAAGCTGTGAAGAGTTCAGCTCGGAGTCGATTGAGAAGAAAGAGGGTAAGATTTATTAGATTAGATCCGTTTTTGGTCAGTGTGACTATTTTTCAGGTGCATTTTACGCAGTACATCGCGCAATACTGATTGTCTTTATTGTTTGTTTTTACAGCTGCTACAAGCAAGAAAGAGTGTGTTAGCTGAGGATGAGGTGGGCCTTTGGAAGTGCGCTACCATAGACCTGATGTCTGATAAGGAAGACGGCATCGTTCGCGCGGTGTCTGGATGGACTGTTCGACCAGCCAGGAGCTCGCCGAGCTCTGTGCCACGCTGCAATCGAGATTAGAGGCGATTCCAAAGAACAGGGCAACGCACGACAGACGTCTGAAAAATTGACTTAAAACAGACAGAATGGCGCTAGTTACCTACAGCTCTGAAGCGGAAAACAGAGACTTCATGGTGCTGTAGGATTTTGGGCTTCTCGTGAGCTTCCTATTGTTGTGTGGGCAGATTTCAAACGTTTTGCATTTGGTTTTGTGTTTGTTCTAATAAAGCTCTTTCTTTGAATAAACTGCACGTCCCTGGCATATTTTCCTTTCCTCAATAAATGAATGTCCTTGATGGTTATAATAGCGTAGTCCATAGGATAACAATGACATGAATATAAAACATAATAGCATATCACATGAATATGAATATATACAATTAAAAAATAATATGCAAATCATAATTTTATATATATATGTGTGTAAAATTATTATAATTTGGGGGTTTAAATTTATTAATTTATTACCCAGGTTGACCAATAGTAACAGATCTGCCAACCAATCACGAGTGATATTTCTTGTTTCAATGTAGTAGTTTCAACCAATACTGAGTGAGGAAATTCAAGCCATTCCGGCAAGGCGCCGCCCAGAGCTGCTATTCATATGCTAATTAGAGCCATTAGCGCCGGCGCCAGCATGCCTCCGCAAGCTCCACATACGTCATGGTTCGTTTCCGTCAATATGTGGCACAGACGAACGCGACGTTCACAGGCTGTAAACTGACGTTAATTGTCGAAAATCAGGGAGATTTCCGGCCGTTTACGGGGACGAAAATCCCACTTTTCATGCAGTGTCAGGCAGATCAAAGATCTAAATTAATCATACGATCAGCCGTAATTTATAAACGTAACAAACTCAAGGAAACTACATACAATTAGAGTCAGATTAAATTAAAACATGGAGTCAGATTTAAAATTGGATCTTCACACTTTAATAAATTACAGTGTCCTTTATAGAAGCGCTTGAAAAGACGAACACGCATTATTCCTTCGACCAGGTGGAGTTTACAAAGTGGTGACCCCAACGTGATCTCCCAGTCTCAGGCGAGTGACGTCTTTTGGCGCGACAATTCAGATCCACCCGAATGAGCATGAGAGGTGAAGTTCTACTTTTCTGTCTACAAATGTCCTGGTAAGTCCATTTTTGTTTACCTTTTAGAAAGTGTTGAGGGAAAGCCTAGAAGCACCCAATATAGACACATTTGTTGAACGGTCGGTATACCCACAATAGACCGGAGACCGTAGAAATCCGGTGGTGTTTAAGGTTATTAGAAAACAACATGGCTTATCAGGGAAGCGACAGTTTGAGTGTAGATAAGGAGATAATGGAAACTCTTGGAGTGAACATTAAAGATCTCCTCCTTAGCTTGCGTAACAAAGGTGTAGATTTTGAGTGGAACAATGATCGTGATCGAATCACAAATGAAAAAGCTTGAAAAGAAGCGTAAATTAGATAAAGATTATACATCCGCGCTTGAGGATTGTTGCGAATCAGCAGGATTTCCTGTATCTGCGGTAGTCGCAGCGATAAGCAGTAAAATGGGTAACATTAACGGGCAAAATAGCGATGGTGACGAAGATGATGTTGCAGTCCTGTCGAGCAGTTTCCAAGGCCATTTGGACCTGAGAGACCGTGAGCTTTCTCCAGGACCCGCGAATGAGCAAAAATGACCCGATGAGCGAGATCAACGCAGTCCCATAATAACTCGAGTTAAATCGGGCCCGGTGAAAATTGCTGTGCTTAAAACAATGACGAATGCAGATGATGAAGTCACTACCATTAGCCGCCCTTTAACTTGCGAAGAATGCACTAAACACAAAGAAGTTGTGGGAATGATGCCGCGAAAAGGTCCTTTCCAACCCTACTGGGACAACTTAATGTTACAGGCATCGGTGTACAAATTAGAGATCAGAGATGTTTGGCAAGTAGCCCTTCTTACCATTCCAGACGAGCTAAAACCAAAATTGCCCCGCGAATTAAGAAATGGAGAAATCATAATCAAACAGGAAGATGAGGATGACAACGAAGTGTATGAAAGATTAAAGGAAACTTTATTAGAGTTAAGGGGACCAACACACGCTGAGTGGAATAGGATTTTAGAGATTAAACAGACCAACAAAGAACCGTTTGAAATTTATGCCGAACGTTTATAGGCGACATACAAAGAGCATCAGGCACGTGCAGAGGGGTGGGGGGTTGGGGGGATGCCCCTCTTTGCCCCTTGATGCCCAAAGTGCCCTTTTTGTAAAGGCAAAAAAAAAAAAAAACTATTATATTTATATCTATATATATATAATCAAAAGCCCTTTTGTAAGGCCTGTCCAATCTAAATATTAGTAAAATTAAATAAATTAAAAAATACATTTATTCACATTATGATGACCTTTCACCCGATGACCTCATTTCTCACGCCGCACGCGCGAGCCAGTGGAGAGAGGAGTGAGAAGCTGATTCTTCAATACAGCGGTAACGTTAGTGTTGTTCTCAGCGAAGTGTTTCTTTAGTTAGTTATTATTTGTTATCATTTTACAAGAACGACGTGGAGAGAGCATGGAGCTGTTGTTTATATTGCTGTTTCCTGATTGTATATTGTAGAAGTAACGTTAACGTTAGTTTGCTGTTTGAGGGAGAAAAGGTTCACGGGCGTAGAGTTACACACAGTCTTGTCTTTGTTATTTTACTAAAAACTATTTATACTTTAACCTATTATTTTTATTCTAGTATTTATTTAAAAAACACTGGTAAAGGCTTATACTGATTTTTCATCCTCTGAATTAGTCTATATCTGTTTTTTATTATCATTAAAAATATAACGTTATATCAATATATCAGAACAGGTTTCAATCATGTTCATGTCAATGTTCATCACAGAGAAAAGTGTCGCTTTAATGACAGTTAATCTGTATTTAATTTATTTGTGCAGTTCAGAAAGGTGGTACTATTACGTTTTCTGTCTAAAAGGCCACCGGTAAATATAACATTTATTATAATGGGTTTATATAAAGATTGTTTTAAGTTCACTTAAATTAAGTGTTTTTTAAAGCCTAATAAATATTGAAATTGGTATCTTTTGTTAGGGGTTACAGTTTGACCCATAGACCAGATATGCGAAATGAAGACCAGGAGTCAGGATGTTCAATCATCGGAGAGAATTTTCCTGAAGAATAGTTTGCAGTTTCATCAGTAGAGTCAGCTTCAGAGTCTCTCAGGGCGGTGTCAGGCCAGACTCTACTCTACACAAAATTACCACACCAGTTATACCAATTTCAAGGGCATGATTTACATCATTACAAACACGTGGAATATTACTGATTGGCATAACGTCTAAACAATGTGTCACGCGAGAATAGATAGGAGATGTTGTTGTTGTTAATCAGGATGTATACATCAGACAATCCCAAGATTGGGGTAGTGTTGACTTCAGGGGAGTCCTAGAAAGACGCCAAGAGGTCTAGGGTGTGAGAAAAGTGGTCCAATCCATTCCATAGACCTGCACAGAACATGTAACACACACACACAAGACTCTAGGGCACATCTCTCCTCCAAGGTTAGCGCAGCAGTGAGCTTATCAACAGGACAAGATATCAACACCACATGACAAACACATCTCCAAAAAGAAAAGTATGAGTTATATCATCTACCTCATTCTATAAAGAAATATAAAGACAAAAATGTACTTCTATCAATGGGAAAAATCACTATATAAATAGGAAGAAATCACAATTGGGAGACTCAAATCCTCCCACCCCTTCCTGTCCTGGGGTTACTAACAACAGGCAGGATTCACCTCTTGGAAGATCTAACTTTCTCTCCAAGGCTCTGTTGGTCAGGACCCAGATATAGAGGTCAGGCTATCTATGTCAGGGCACATAGATAGGGTTCAGACTGTCTTTGTCAGACCGTCTCTGGAAAGCAAATTAGACACCATACAGTAGACATAGAGTCAAAATCATATTAAATAATAGTTAAATGTATTAATGATCAAATAAAATTGATTGTCAGTAATTCATTATTTTAAAAGGATAATAACTGATTATTTAATTCATGAGGTTATTAAAAATCATTCAAAAGGATAAGATGCATATGATGAAGATGCATATGATGAAGAGGCAAGGGTGTCGGCCCACTCCCCCCTTCAATCCCCCGTTTTAAGACCAATGTGGGGTCCAATACCACCACGTCTGGTCTACAAGTGAGGTCTCTATGGAAGGTTGAGTGGTGACTCATGCTTCCCTGACGGGTCACACTTGTCTCTTCACCTCATCACGGACATGCTGGCCACTAAAAAGACCAGTCCCCATTCCGAGGCTCTCACACCTTCCACTCACATTAGGGGTACAACATGTTTCTTTGTCAGCTTGCTTCAGATTGTTCGTTAGTGTCAGCATCCTCCTGTCCTCCTCGGCAGGATTCAGCTTGCTCCTCAGCAAGAGGACCTGCACAGATAGAAAAGACTAAAACGAACACACACATCCAAACAGTTATGTCAACGGTTAGTTTGAGCATGTGCAGATGCATCAAGGCAGTTGCATCTGCAGTGCAGTTCTTGAACTGGAAAGCCTCTACCCATCTGGAGAACAAATCAACAATCATTAAGATGTATGAAAAGCCCCCACTAGGGGGTAGAGTGAAATCAATCTGAAGATGGGTCCACGGACGCTGGGGACATGGGGCGTGACCTAAGGGGATATTTAGCTTAGCTGAAGAATTAACCTAAAGCAAACTAAACATCTGCAAAAATCCCTGCAAGAAGCTGTCATTTCTGGCCACCACCATGTTTTAGAAATCATTGCATATAGTTTCTCAGGCCCAGCATGTGCCAACCCTTTATATAACGACATGAGCTCGGTTCGAGCAGAAACAGGGCAGACAAAACAATCATTGAGTTTCCAAAGTCCATCTGAGTTCATCAGTGCACCGAGTTTTGTCCATTGCTCTGTTACTTCAGGATCTTTATCCTGTGCATAAATGTATCGGGGTGGCTCACTCTCCTGGGGAGAGATAGCCATTACACTCACGCATGTCTCTGTCTGTTTTGCAGCCAGCCTGGCAGCAGCATCAGCAGCTTGGTTGCCCTTGGATTCTGGTGCGTTATCAGTAGAGTGTCCTGTTCTTTTGATAACAGCTCCTTCTGCAGGAAAATCACAGGCAGACATGAGCTTCTGTACCTGCTTTTGATGAGAGATGGGTAAACCAGGGGTGGTAGGGAACCCCCGTTGTTTCCACACAGGTCCGAAATCGTGGACCGTCCTGAAGGCCTTGCCGTATTGAAGTGTATGCGTGTGAGTGACCAGATCTGCCACCTGAGCCCCTCCCCCTGAAAGAGAGTCACATTCAACAGTCTCACAATGTTCGTTTACCACAGCCCAGCCTGTGGAGCGTTGTCCTTGTTCATTAAAACTGGACCTGTCAACAAACAAGTTCATGGCATCAGATAGTGGTTCGGCCTGGAGAGGGCTCTGGCTGTCGTTCTCGATCAGATGGACACAGTTGTGGGCAGTTCCTTCTTCTGGAAGCAAGGAGGCAGGGTTTACAGCATTTTCATTGTCAATTTCAATTTCCATATTCCTACTCAGAAGAGTGATTTCCCCTTTTGCTCGTCTTTGATTTAAAATAGAGCTCAAGCAAGTGTTTGTCAGTAACTTCAAAATCTGATGTCTTGTGTGCAGTATCACCTTTTGATGTGTCACAATGTCCTCCGTGGCTTTCACAGCCCATTCTGCACAGTCACATGTCAGCAGGCAGGTGTGCTGACCTGCCATAGAAACAGGAATAGGAGCAGAATAATATCCTACCATTCCATAGGAATTTCGGCCTGGAACTCTCTGGCCAAGGCCAGCAGAGTATGATCGGGTTCCCACCCATGTCCACAGGTGAAAAGGTTGGCTGCTGTCAGCATGTCTCAGTGCTGGGGAGGAAGTGAGAGTTTCATTGATACTCACGAACACCTCCTCCATCTCCTCCGTCCAGTCGATCAGGTCGGATCCAGGTTTTCCCCCTTTAAGAGATTCTGTGAGGGGTTTAGAAAGTTCAGTGTATTCAGGAACATACTGGCGGCAGTAATTCAGAAGATCCATTACCTGCCTTAGACCAGTAAACATGTTTGGCTTTGGAAGTTCGACGAAGGCTTTGACTCTTTCTGGAGTGATTCGTCGGTCGTGCACCCCGACAATCTGCCCTAAATAAGTCACTTCGGGCAGTGCCAGCTGTGCCTTTTTCAAGTTGGCTTTGAATCCCCCGTCTTTCAGGGCATTCAAAACAGTTCGTACAGCAGTTAAATGTTTGAATTTGCTTGGGCTGGCAATCAGAATGTCATCCACATATTTTAGGACAAACGATCCATCATTTTCAACAGTCTTTCTTACCGGATCAATGAAGGATGCCAGTACCTGATGAAACAGGGTTGCTGAGTTGCAGAATCCTTGTGGCAAGCGGCACCATGTCCATTGGCGACCCCTGCAGGTGAAAGCAAACTTTCCTGGGTCCTCCTTGGCTAGAGGGCAAGTCCAGAAAGTGTTAGAAATATCCAGTGCAGTGAAATAACAGTGTTTAGACCCTATTTCATAAAGGATCATGGAGGGGTTCGTGACAAGGGGGTGCATCTTTTCAGAAGCTGCATTATCGCGGTGAAGTCTGTTGTGAGACCCCAAAAGTTGTCACTCTTTTTCACTGACCATATCAGTGAATTTGTCGGAGAGGTGCATGGTATTATGATACCCTGTTTGCATAATCTGTCTACCACACTCTTCGCAACCTCTCGCTTAAAGGGTATTGTCGTTTGGCTACATGCATGGGACCTGGGATGCTCAGTGGCTGAACTTGGGCAAGCTCACAATCAAATGTATCTTTTGCCCAAACATCAGGAAATTTAGAAATCAAAAACTTCCACTCAGGTTGAGTTTCAGTCTCTTTTTCAACATCAGTCACTGCGCATCTCTGTTTACAATGGTGGCCAGATTGAGATAAGGGAAGCACATTCAGGCTGCCTGTGACAGATTCAAGGACAATGGAGCAATCACAATCTTCAGGCTTACAGTATACAGCACAGTAAGTTTCATAGGCTATGCAAAAACGGTCAGCATATTCTAAAGGGCTTTCCCCTACTCTCTGTATGACCTGGTTTACACTGGTCCAGGGGTATGACCCCTGACCTAAAAGTTCTTCAACCTCATACTTGTAAGTGGAGTAGGCCTCACAGTACTCAGTCCAGTCTGAAAGAACGAAGGAGTGGGGTCTAATTGTTTGTACAGCTTTCAGTTTACTGATAGGGATTAATCCTTCCACCAGTGCTTGTATGTCAGCAATGCCCAGATTTTGTTGTCTGGCAATGGCTTCTATCTTATCCCATAAAACTTTATTTGGGCTGTACAGTTTGAAAGGTTCTATCCTCGCAAGCAAACTATTTTTCTCAGCTGGGGTTAGTCTGGTCAATGGCCCATATTCATGCCCAGCCCCCATTTCAGTGTTCTGGTCGTCCCATTCCGAATGTCGGATTGGGGCGGCAAAGACTGTTTTTCTGGGTTCATATGCCTCAACAGAGGACAATCTGATATTTTTGACCTCTGTGGTTAATTTACTTTTTGCTTGTTCGGAAAGAACCTCTGGGTTGTACGGGGGAGGGATTTCAGCCTGTGCATTCAATATTGGGCGTGCCTTTTCATGCGGTCCCAACTCTCTGTTATCAGGAAGCGGGGCGGATCCCTGAGTGGGGGCCACCTGCACTTCCTGGTAAGAGTCAGTTGGGATAGAGGGAGGAAGAGACTTGGCAGCATTTTCTACTTTGTCACAAAACTTTCCCAGCCCTTTATTAAAACCTCCCTGATCATGGCCCACCTGCACTTCCTTTAATTTTGCTATTCTGTCACGTGCATCCAGGTCGTACCACTCATTAGCCCCATTAGGGATTGATTTCATTGGTACGCCTCCCCTTTTACAGCGAGCACAAACGGCTATAAATTTGGGTTTATCTGACGCCTATTCGGTTTCTAAACAATCTTTTCTTGATCACAAAAAAGGTTTTTAGCAACGTAAGGCAATGAATCTTATTTTTATCCTCAAATTAGTTTTTAATAGAATAGAAGTGAGTTCTACTTATGAAACCACAAAGTATCTTTTTTACTCCTGGTCATATATACTGGTCCTTACCAATTTGGGTCTTATTTTATTCTACTCGGTATCGTTCCAGATGCACCCCTGGCAAACAACTCCTGAATCTATTTTACTTTTTTTAAACAAGGGGACCCCTTTATCTGAATGGAAGAGACTGGTGCAGGTTTGCGATGCCTACTGGACTCACACACTGTTCCAGGGACGTACTCCTGTAGGGGTAGTGACTGCACTCAATGCCCACCGGGGACCCCTTTCTTAAGTACGCTTCAATGCACTGCCTTCTACCGTTAACCGTAACGATGCCATCAGCGACTTTGCTTTATACTATCACACAAGTATAATTAACTCCTCACTCCTATCGAAGTGAAGCTCTCTCGTTCCCCTTTACCAATCTTCCATTCAGATAACCTTATCCAAACAATAAAATAAATAAATACTACCTTATTTGTTGTTTTGCCAGGGGTGTCACCAAGGAATTATTGCCCGCATTCTCCACCAAAAACTGTTAGGGGTTACAGTTTTGACCCATAGACCAGATATGCGAAATGAAGACCAGGAGTCAGGATGTTCAATCATCGGAGAGAATTTTACTGAAGAATAGTTTGCAGTTTCATCAGTAGAGTCAGCTTCAGAGTCTCTCAGGGCGGTGTCAGGCCAGACTCTACTCTACACAAAATTACCACACCAGTTATACCAATTTCAAGGGCATGATTTACATCATTACAAACACGTGGAATATTACTGATTGGCATAACGTCTAAACAATGTGTCACGCGAGAATAGATAGGAGATGTTGTTGTTGTTAATCAGGATGTATACATCAGACAATCCCAAGATTGGGGTAGTGTTGACTTCAGGGGAGTCCTAGAAAGACGCCAAGAGGTCTAGGGTGTGAGAAAAGCGGTCCAATCCATTCCATAGACCTGCACAGAACATGTAACACACACACACAAGACTCTAGGGCACATCTCTCCTCCAAGGTTAGCGCAGCAGTGAGCTTATCAACAGGACAAGATATCAACACCACATGACAAACACATCTCCAAAAAGAAAAGTATGAGTTATATCATCTACCTCATTCTATAAAGAAATATAAAGACAAAAATGTACTTCTATCAATGGGAAAAATCACTATATAAATAGGAAGAAATCACAATTGGGAGACTCAAATCCTCCCACCCCTTCCTGTCCTGGGGTTACTAACAACAGGCAGGATTCACCTCTTGGAAGATCTAACTTTCTCTCCAAGGCTCTGTTGGTCAGGACCCAGAGATAGAGGTCAGGCTATCTATGTCAGGGCACATAGATAGGGTTCAGACTGTCTTTGTCAGACCGTCTCTGGAAAGCAAATTAGACACCATACAGTAGACAAAGAGTCAAAATCATATTAAATAATAGTTAAATGTATTAATGATCAAATAAAATTGATTGTCAGTAATTCATTATTTTGAAAGGATAATAACTGATTATTTAATTAATGAGGTTATTAAAAATCATTCAAAAGGATAAGATGCATATAATGAAGATGCATATGATGAAGAGGCAAGGGTGTCGGCCCACTCCCCCCTTCAATCCCCCTTTTTAAGACCAATGTGGGGTCCAATACCACCACGTCTGGTCTACAAGTGAGGTCTCTATGGAAGGTTGAGTGGTGACTCATGCTTCCCTGACGGGTCACACTTGTCTCTTCACCTCATCACGGACATGCTGGCCACTAAAAAGACCAGTCCCCATTCCGAGGCTCTCACACCTTTCACTCACATTAGGGGTACAACATGTTTCTTTGTCAGCTTGCTTCAGATTGTTCGTTAGTGTCAGCATCCTCCTGTCCTCCTCGGCAGGATTCAGCTTGCTCCTAAGCAAGAGGACCTGCACAGATAGAAAAGACTAAAACGAACACACACATCCAAACAGTTATGTCCTCCCCCCTTCACTTTCATTTATACTGTAATGCAATGTCATAATGTTTCATAGAGACATTAGTATCAGTGATACTGGCCTTCATTCATAAAAAGATGCCAATACAACACATATTTACAATATGTTGTCTTTAAATTGTTTCTACATTAATTTGGAGAGTAACTGAAATGATTACAATATCAAAATATTACAAACGCCCATGTTTTTAAATCGTGATTTATCTTGATTAATTACAGAAAAAATGTGATGAATTAGTTAATTTGTTTAAATCGATTCCCAGCACTAATTTTAATATTAAAAAAATATGTTTTTCTGTAACAGTAGTGTTTACAACAGCAAAATCACTATAGCCTCTAAACTCAATAATATATCTCTGGACATAATACTTTAAAATGTATTATTTAAAATATTGATGTCAATATAAAATGAACCTGACCTAACATCAAAGTGCAGAGTACATGAGATAAGGCCCTAGTAGATTTCAGGAAAAGGTATGAAAATACCCAGGTTATGAATATGAAGGAGTTTTTATGCAAGTTTATATCAACTGTCATTAAGTGTCATTCGCTAAATTGTCATTTTTAATGCAAAGATGAGATTATGTGAGATGTGTTTGTTATGACAACTTTAAATTTAAGTTTGTCACTATCACTAACAAAGACATCTCACATAATGTCATCTTTGCATTAAAAATGACATAATTGAGCGCATGACACTTAGTGACAGTTGTTATAAACATACATAAAAACTCATGTCATGTCAGTCTTATGCACACCCCTTAAAGTAAAGTGTTAGCGCTTGTTTTAATGTCTATAGTCTCAGATATACTCCAGCAGTATCAGCAGCAAAGGCAGCAAACCCACTAAAGGATTTATTTAGGAATTTAAGATTAAGATTTTACCAGAAAAAGGTTTTAGAAGTTAATGTTAAAAATCTTGTATAATATTGTTTTTGTGTGTGTGTTTTTTTACTTGGTTTTTATTTTTATTGCATAAATGTAACTCTTGTAAATTTGTAATTCAGTTTTTGCCATGAAAATAGCCACAGATACTGACCTGACGTTTAATAAAACTATTGAGTGGGCCTACTGTACGTAACAGGCCACGTTGATTTTGAATAAGGACCATGTCCTACCTACAGTTTACTATAAAAGCTGTTCTTTACTACTAACAGTAGTAAGTATAACAGTTTCTAATCCCAGAGTTATTAATAGGTGGAAAGTTTTTATTTATTTTTTTACTTTTAAAATATTTTTTTAACTTTTGACCTTTTAAAGGTTTCTTATCAAAACTGCATTACAGCATTTGCTGCCATATCAATACAGAAACATGTGTATTGAAACGCGTATCAGAAAGGAATGTGTGACAATATATTGCTGTATTGATATTTTGAGCACAGCCCGATTAAAAGCCTTGTTCCATGTGCCCCTTTTATACTTTGAGCACCTGCCCCTCCAAGGGTCTCTGCACGGCCCTGCATATATATATATATATATATATATATATATATATATATATATATATATATATATATATATATATATATATATATATATATATATATTAGGGGTGTAACGATACGCGTATTCGTATTGAACCGTTCGGTACGAGGCTTTCGGTTCGGTACGCGGTACGCATTGTGTACCGAACGGTTCTTTGACTAATTAATTAGATTTGGAAAATAAAAAAGTGTGTGAAATATAATAATATGCGTTCAACAAGGTAGCCCAATAACCAAAACGACATAACAGCCAATGCCCCTGACACCGCCGAAGTGAAAGAAAGAAAAAAAACACCGAATATGTTTTAGGCTGCTCAGTCAGGTGCTCGCTTACTCAGTAGGCTACGCGCTGAATGCTCGTGGCAAAATGGCTATTGCATTTAACAAACCAGAAATAGAAGATCCTCCAATAACCAACAGGTCTGGTGTTTGGGTGAACTTTGGATTCTCTGTAAGCTATGATGGTGTTGGCAAGAGTGATGGATTAAAAAAACAACGGTATGTCGCATTTGCTGATGGTACAGCAGCGAATAATTCATGTCATGTCAATCAACTCATTTACGCCGACAACAAGACGATAAAAAGGAGAAACAGCCACAAACTATCCCACAAACTATCCCTGCAGCATTTAGACAGACATTTCCAACTTATTCAAATGGCAAAAGACATCACCGCGGCGAGTGGTCCATTTATAGCCGCGGATATGAGACCTAACGCCCGTTTCACACATACTCCGTCTGCAGTACGTGACGTGTGCGGTGCGTATTTTTTTCCGTAGGCTACCCATGTTAACGGATGACAGCTACACTGCACGCGGATGCTGTCCGTCAGTCCGTTCCAGGAGCGTTGCGTCTGCAGCAGTGCACTGATCGTTTTCGTACCGAGTCTATTTTTTGCTGCGCTGCACTGCTGCATTAAAGTGATAGAACATTGTTCGCATTAAAATAAACATGTACTGACGCGAAAATCTAGTAATTTCACCACAGATGCATATAATTTAAAATATACTCTTGTTTCAAAGTCAACATGGCTTTTTTTTTCTCAAGTAAAGCAACAAAACGACACCTTACCTGGCATTTAGGTTAAAAAAAAGTGCCATAATGGATAGCACTCGTACTTTCTTGGAGGTGAAAAGCAAAGTTCTTTTTGACCTGCAGGATTTCTTTTAAAAGGGTGTAAAAAACGAAAGAAAAGACGAGAGTCGGCTGTTTTTGAATATACTATTGTAAGTTTCTAATTTAAAATGTTTGTGATTTAGGCTATAAACTATGTTTAAATGTTTTGCCACTTGTGTGAGCTAAATCTAAAGTATATAAATATGAATAAATGAACTTAATAAAATGTTGTTTAAATGTAGTAGGCTACGTAACCTGACTTGTATTAAAGAGTAAACAAAGAGAATTGGAATTCTGACGAGGCATGTTCAGTAAAAACTTTTGGATTTTAAATAAAAAAATAATGAATCAATGCTGTGTTTGTGGTATGCAACAGGATCAGTTGCAGACTGCAAACGCAGCATATGTGAAAGCACTACAGCGTGTGGGGCTCCTGCAACGCACACGCAACGCAACACGCACGGCACAAAAAATAATAATAAAAAAGGTAATTTATCTGCCAATTTTTTCTTTTTGCTGTATCTAAAACATACCGAACCGTACCGAACCGAACCGTGACACAAGTGTATCGTATCGAACCGAACCGTGAATTTTGTGAACCGTTACACCCCTAATATATATATATATATATATTAGGACCGGGACTTTAACGCGTTAATTAAGATTAATTAATTACGTGACTTTAACGCGTTAATTAATTACGCAAAAAAATAAAAAATTTAACCACATTTATTTTTGCACTGCGGAACGTTTTTCAATTAATCAGTTTCGACGGACCGATTATACTGGAACACCAACTAGCGCTCCGGAGTCACGACAACAACAAACCATGGGTGCATCTCAATCAGCTCCCTAGTTCAGTAGTCAGGGCACTGATCAGGGAGTCAGCCCATTGACTTATGTCTTGATCAGTGCCCTGACTAGTGAACTAGGGAGCTGATTGAGACGCAGGGCATGAGTGAACATGAACGAAGAAGCTAATGAGACTGCTTTGCTTGGCCCCGTTGATGGGAAATTTTGTTTTAAAAAACGAAAGAATGGAAGCGTCGTCAAGAGCAGGGTTGTGTGCAAGCTATACAACAAGGAATTCGCGTATCACTGCAGCACATCGAGCCTCAAATATCACAAATATGCTTTTGCTAAACTTAATGGCAAACATTTCGCTGGTCTGCTGGACTGAAATAAATAAACAATATTTTGTTGATTAAGCTTATGTATTCAGCCATTATTCAATGGTATACTAAAAATACATGTGAAAAATTACTTCTCATTGTCCTCAGGTCAAATATTTATATGCGATTAAAATGCGATTAATTTCGATTAATTAATTACAATGTGACTAACCAGAATAATCAAGGTTTTTAGTATATTTTTTTATTGCTACGTGGCAAACAAGTTACCAGTAGGTTCAGTAGATTCTCAGAAAACAAATGAGACCCAGCATTCATGATATGCACGCTCTTAAGGCTGTGCAATTGGGCAATTAGTTGAATTAGTTGAAAGGGGTGTGTTCAAAAAAATAGCAGTGTCTCGACTCGGACTCGACCCTCTCTGAACTCGGATTCAACCCTCTCTGAACTCGGTCTTAACTCTGACTCAACCCTCTCTGAACTCGGTCTCGACTCAAACTTGACCCTCTCTGAACTCAATTTTGACTCTGACTCAACCCTCTCTGAACTCGGTCTCGACTCGGACTCGACCCTCTCTGAACTCAGCCCTCTGTGAACTCGGTCTTGACTCTGACTCAACCCTCTCTGAACTCGGTCTCGACTCAAACTCGACCCTCTCTGAACTCGGTCTCGACTCAATTTTGACTCGGTCTCGACCCTCTCTGAACTCGGTCTTGACTCAAATTCGACCCTCTCTGATCTCAGTCTCGACTCAGACTCAACCCTCTCTGAACTCGGTCTTGACTCGGACTCAGCTCTCTCTGATCTTGGTCTCAACTCAACCGAGGGTTGCATACGAGTTACATTTATAAATTTACGGCTGATCGTATGATTAGTTTTGATTTAATTTAGATCTTTGATTTCTCTGAGTATCTCTACTTCTCACTTTCTTCGTTCATCAAGGGACCCGATATCGCTCAGAGACATGTTCATGAATTACATTTGCTCGTGGCCGCAGACTGGCCAGTTCTGATATCAGTCAGAGGATTACAGAGTGAATATTTTACCTTTAAATGGTTGCATCTGCTCACTCATCTTAAAGCGTAATGGGAATAATAATCACAGGAACTGCAATTTGCTAATACAGTGCTAGTCAGAAGTCAGATTATCCCTAATGCTGTGCTCCATGCTCCAGTCATTGAGTCCTACGGTTTGATCAATCCTGGCACCAAATCTGTGGTAATAAAGGACACCAATTGATCCATACTAAAAGAAGCAGCCTTAGAATAATACAAGATAAATCAAAGTTGATGTTTGTTTTAGCCAGGCAAAAACAAAAATAAATTAAAAGACAATTATACACAACTAGTCAGCATACAATAACTCAATTGCTAAATCCCAGAAAAACAAATTTTTGTACAAAATAGTTTTGAGTTTGTACAGTCAAAGGTAGACACTGCTATTTTTTTGAACACACCCCTTTCAACTAATTGCCCAATTGCACAGCCTTAAGAGCGTGCATATCATGAATGCTGGGTCTTGTTTGTTTTCTGACAATCTACTGAACCTACTGGTAACTTGTTTGCCACGTAGCAATAAAAAATATACTAAAAACCTTGATTATTCTGGTTAGTCACATTGTACTGCTATTATTTTGAACAAGACTGTATATATGATCGCGCCGGCTCTCTCTGAACTCGGTCTCGACTCTGACTCAACCCTCTCTGAACTCGACCCTCTCTGAACTCGACCCTCTCTGAACTCGGTCTCGACTCAAGCTTGACCCTCTCTGAACTTGGTCTCGACTCGGACTCAGCCCTCTCTGAACTCGGTCTCGACTCAAACTTGACCCTCTCTGAACTTGGTCTCGACTCGGACTCAACCCTCTCTGAACTCAATTTTGACCCGGACTTGACCCTCTCTGAACTCAATTTTGACTCTGACTCAACCCTCTCTGAACTCGGTCTCGACTCGGACTCGACCCTCTCGGAACTCGGTCTCGACTCGGATTCAACCCTCTCTGAACTCGGTCTTAACTCTGACTCAACCCTCTCTGAACTCGGTCTCGACTCAATTTTGACTCTGACTCAACCCTCTCTGAACTCGGTCTCGACTCGGACTCGACCCTCTCGGAACTTGGCCTCGACTCGGATTCAACCCTCTCTGAACTCGGTCTTGACTCTGACTCAACCCTCTCTGAACTTGGTCTCGACTCGGACTCAACCCTCTCTGAACTCGGTCTCGACTCGGATTCAACCCTCTCTGAACTCGGTCTTGACTCTGACTCAACCCTCTCTGAACTCGGTCTCGACTCAAACTTGACCCTCTCTGAACTCAATTTTGACTCTGACTCAACCCTCTCTGAACTCGGTCTCGACTCGGACTCGACCCTCTCGGAACTTGGTCTCGACTCGGATTCAACCCTCTCTGAACTCGGTCTTGACTCTGACTCAACCCTCTCTGAACTTGGTCTCGACTCGGACTCGACCCTCTCTGAACTCGGATTCAACCCTCTCTGAACTCGGTCTTAACTCTGACTCAACCCTCTCTGAACTCGGTCTCGACTCAAACTTGACCCTCTCTGAACTCAATTTTGACTCTGACTCAACCCTCTCTGAACTCAGCCCTCTGTGAACTCGGTCTTGAGTCTGACTCAACCCTCTCTGAACTCGGTCTCGACTCAAACTCGACCCTCTCTGAACTCAGCCCTCTGTGAACTTGGTCTTGACTCTGACTCAACCCTCTCTGAACTCGGTCTCGACTCAAACTCGACCCTCTCTGAACTCGGTCTCGACTCAATTTTGACTCGGTCTCGACCCTCTCTGAACTCGGTCTTGACTCAAATTCGACCCTCTCTGATCTCAGTCTCGACTCAGACTCAACCCTCTCTGAACTCGGTCTTGACTCGGACTCAGCTCTCTCTGATCTTGGTCTCAACTCAACCGAGGGTTGCATACGAGTTACATTTATAAATTTACGGCTGATCGTATGATTAGTTTTGATTTAATTTAGATCTTTGATTTCTCTGAGTATCTCTACTTCTCACTTTCTTCGTTCATCAAGGGACCCGATATCGCTCAGAGACATGTTCATGAATTACATTTGCTCGTGGCCGCAGACTGGCCAGTTCTGATATCAGTCAGAGGATTACAGAGTGAATATTTTACCTTTAAATGGTTGCATCTGCTCACTCATCTTAAAGCGTAATGGGAATAATAATCACAGGAACTGCAATTTGCTAATACAGTGCTAGTCAGAAGTCAGATTATCCCTAATGCTGTGCTCCATGCTCCAGTCATTGAGTCCTACGGTTTGATCAATCCTGGCACCAAATCTGTGGTAATAAAGGACACCAATTGATCCATACTAAAAGAAGCAGCCTTAGAATAATACAAGATAAATCAAAGTTGATGTTTGTTTTAGCCAGGCAAAAACAAAAATAAATTAAAAGACAATTATACACAACTAGTCAGCATACAATAACTCAATTGCTAAATCCCAGAAAAACAAATTTTTGTACAAAATAGTTTTGAGTTTGTACAGTCAAAGGTAGACACTGCTATTTTTTTGAACACACCCCTTTCAACTAATTGCCCAATTGCACAGCCTTAAGAGCGTGCATATCATGAATGCTGGGTCTTGTTTGTTTTCTGACAATCTACTGAACCTACTGGTAACTTGTTTGCCACGTAGCAATAAAAAATATACTAAAAACCTTGATTATTCTGGTTAGTCACATTGTACTGCTATTATTTTGAACAAGACTGTATATATGATCGCGCCGGCTCTCTCTGAACTCGGTCTCGACTCTGACTCAACCCTCTCTGAACTCGACCCTCTCTGAACTCGACCCTCTCTGAACTCGGTCTCGACTCAAGCTTGACCCTCTCTGAACTTGGTCTCGACTCGGACTCAGCCCTCTCTGAACTCGGTCTCGACTCAAACTTGACCCTCTCTGAACTTGGTCTCGACTCGGACTCAACCCTCTCTGAACTCAATTTTGACCCGGACTTGACCCTCTCTGAACTCAATTTTGACTCTGACTCAACCCTCTCTGAACTCGGTCTCGACTCGGACTCGACCCTCTCGGAACTCGGTCTCGACTCGGATTCAACCCTCTCTGAACTCGGTCTTAACTCTGACTCAACCCTCTCTGAACTCGGTCTCGACTCAATTTTGACTCTGACTCAACCCTCTCTGAACTCGGTCTCGACTCGGACTCGACCCTCTCGGAACTTGGCCTCGACTCGGATTCAACCCTCTCTGAACTCGGTCTTGACTCTGACTCAACCCTCTCTGAACTTGGTCTCGACTCGGACTCAACCCTCTCTGAACTCGGTCTCGACTCGGATTCAACCCTCTCTGAACTCGGTCTTGACTCTGACTCAACCCTCTCTGAACTCGGTCTCGACTCAAACTTGACCCTCTCTGAACTCAATTTTGACTCTGACTCAACCCTCTCTGAACTCGGTCTCGACTCGGACTCGACCCTCTCGGAACTTGGTCTCGACTCGGATTCAACCCTCTCTGAACTCGGTCTTGACTCTGACTCAACCCTCTCTGAACTTGGTCTCGACTCGGACTCGACCCTCTCTGAACTCGGATTCAACCCTCTCTGAACTCGGTCTTAACTCTGACTCAACCCTCTCTGAACTCGGTCTCGACTCAAACTTGACCCTCTCTGAACTCAATTTTGACTCTGACTCAACCCTCTCTGAACTCAGCCCTCTGTGAACTCGGTCTTGAGTCTGACTCAACCCTCTCTGAACTCGGTCTCGACTCAAACTCGACCCTCTCTGAACTCAGCCCTCTGTGAACTTGGTCTTGACTCTGACTCAACCCTCTCTGAACTCGGTCACGACTCGGACTCGACCCTCTCTGAACTCGATCTCGACTCAATTTTGACTCGGTCTCGACCCTCTCTGAACTCGGTCTTGACTCAAATTTGACCCTCTCTGATCTCAGTCTCGACTCAGACTCAACCCTCTCTGAACTCGGTCTTGACTCGGACTCAGCTCTCTCTGATCTTGGTCTCAACTCAACCGAGGGTTGCATACGAGTTACATTTATAAATTTACGGCTGATCGTATGATTAGTTTTGATTTAATTTAGATCTTTGATTTCTCTGAGTATCTCTACTTCTCACTTTCTTCGTTCATCAAGGGACCCGATATCGCTCAGAGACATGTTCATGAATTACATTTGCTCGTGGCCGCATACTGGCCAGTTCTGATATCAGTCAGAGGATTACAGAGTGAATATTTTACCTTTAAATGGTTGCATCTGCTCACTCATCTTAAAGCGTAATGGGAATAATAATCACAGGAACTGCAATTTGCTAATACAGTGCTAGTCAGAAGTCAGATTATCCCTAATGCTGTGCTCCATGCTCCAGTCATTGAGTCCTACGGTTTGATCAATCCTGGCACCAAATCTGTGGTAATAAAGGACACCAATTGATCCATACTAAAAGAAGCAGCCTTAGAATAATACAAGATAAATCAAAGTTGATGTTTGTTTTAGCCAGGCAAAAACAAAAATAAATTAAAAGACAATTATACACAACTAGTCAGCATACAATAACTCAATTATAAAATAGTGTAAACAGTTTCAAAGAGTCATCATTTACCTGGCTATAGAGACACACCATAACAGTGTGGGAAGTTCTGGATACAGATGCTTCCCTGATTGGTTTGCCCCTTCTCCTTAAATACTCAACCAGAACATTTAACACCCAAACATTTATGCAGCTTTTGGTACTTTTCATGCCCAAATGGTCCCACCTATCCTTGGGGGCTGACAGCAAATGTTTATCAAATGAGCATCTCCTACACCAGAGAAACGAACCCAGTTGTCTCTTTATGACCTGTTTTACCGGTGTTACATTCTGCCTACTCCAGGCTATGTAAACAGAGAGGGAAGACCACGCGGAGTGTTCGTTTAAAGAAATATATATTTATTAAAGATAAATAATGAACAACGCAAGTTAAATAAAGTCAGTGTATATGTTAGGTTGAGAAATAAAACATGTATGCAATAAGTGAGTTGAAGTGTCATGCAAAAGGAAACAAAAATGTCAAAATGGTGCGGGAGAGAAGAAGAGGCGGCGGCCCTTCAACCAGCTCTGGAGAGATCTTTAAAGCCCAAGATACTGGAATCAATCACACGCGATCCTTGAGGCAATCACCAGCACAACACACCACACCTGTGCTCCATTACCTGTAGGGGAGACGTAATGAACAGGAAAGAGCAAAGAGGAGGAGCCCAGCAGATCCGTGACACTGGTGCAGGAATGTAACCTGTCCCACTGATGTGAGAATGAAACCTGGTTACCAATCACACCAAAAGTATTTATAGTGACCATACAACAAACAGCTTGTGGCAGTATCTGAGATTTGCATGTTTGTGTGACCCTTAGACAGAGGGTCATAACTCCGCAGGAGCGAGGAAATAACAAGATTCCACCTGGTCCAATCCGTTCTCTTGTACTCAGATAAGTGTCTTATTGCAGCTTTGATCCCTTGTGTTTGTTCTCAGGTGAAATCCATTCTTACAGGGGTTTATGTAAACATTGGAGCTGGTGATGTCACCAACCCTAGAGGAAGAGGCTGTAGTCCTTAGAAAATATCTCCTTTTGCTTTAAACGGTGCAACTTTGCAGATGTTTATGCTCAAACAGCAACATTACACACTAGCTGAAGTTAGAGTGAAATCATGTTACCACCCCTTTAATAATTCAATACAAGTCACTTTAGATTGAAGCATCTGCCACATGCACTAATGGAATGAACAATCCGATGTAAAGCAGAAGAATGACACTACCAGGTTCTGTTTAGAAAGACTTTAATGCTAATATTTGGCACCCGTTGACTGACAGCAGAAGTTCAGGAGTCTTTAGAAGAACAAGTTCGACTCTAACAGGCGGGATGTACAGTAAATAACCTGATCGTCCAGTTAGGCTTTGTGATAATGACCAGCTGACTGAGCATTAGATTTACTGTTGAAAGACATGGGTCATGGTCTCTTATAATATGATCAATTCTTCTTGCTGTCGTCCTAATACGCCTGAAAAAGAAAAACAGATTTAGTTGATCTGCAGTGTCAGTCCAAGTGTTTGAGTCAGTGTCACGTCACCTTAATTACAGCAGTACATGATAGCATCATTGAGAGCGGAGTCATCTCCTAACTGTTTTCCTTCTACCTTCGTGGTGAGGCCACAGATTCGTCTTGCCCCACATGTTCCGCTCCACTCGCCCCAATCACCCCAGGATGTGCCGTCACCCTCCAGCACCGTACCGTCAGTGCATTTGAACCTGAGGGAAAAAAAAAAAAAAAAAAAAAAAAAAAAAAAAAGACCAAACAAAAAAAAAAAAGTGACAATACAATATCTAATTGTGCTGTTGGGTAGAATGTCAGTCAGACACATGGTTGCCAGCAGTTTTTGAAAAGTCTTTCCCTTGAATGATACTGATGTTGCATTAACCTTGTAAGAGTATTTGCCGAAAACAACGTTCTTTGTCGATCAACCTCAGAAAGCTAACGTGCTATATACAAAGCCATGTGCTACAGTGCATTGTTATATTAAGGTACAGATGTTGCTCCAAGCCATGCTAAAATAATTGGGATGCTACGTAATCATAATTGTGAATGTCAGAGATTTGCAAACAACCACTTCTGTTTGAATCCATTTATGGTCAGAATGGAAAGGTTATAATTAGCATCTCATTTGTACCATTTTCTCTCACACACACTTGAAACCAAATGCTCACCAATGACCTGTATTCAAGTGCCCAACTTTAATAAAGTTTTTGGATGAAACTCGGAGCCCTTACCGGAGTCTCCACAACAGTTCTTGTCACACGCGTTCATCTTGGCACAGTTCATTTCACATTCAGAAGGCTCTAAAACTACCAAACCATTCAGGTCTCAAATCAAGTCAATTCTTCTAGATCCCTAGCAGAGATTTAACTAAACACTTTACCACTCATAAAACACAGACGTGATTGACACTGTAGTGCAATGATCCTCAAATCTGGCCCATGAGAGCCACTTTCCTGCAGAGTTTAGCTCGAAGCCCAATCAAACACCTGAACACGCTAATCAATGTCTTCAGAATCAGTAGAAGATCATGGGTGGGTGCGTTTGATCAGGGTTGGAGCCAAACTCTGCAGCACATTGGCCCTTTAGGGCAAGATTTGAGGAACCCTGCTCTATAATTGACTGCAGTTCATGTCACATCCCACATTTACATTACACTATTATTCCTAAGGTTCTCTTTGAATAGAAACGAACTGGAAGACAAACATTGATAATGAGCCACAGTTTAACCCTCACGCATTTGTATCACTGTGTGAGGAGCTCTGAAACAGCAAAAAAATAAATAAAAAGTTCACAGGTGGCAATAGTCAATTGGATATGTAATATGGCAATTGAGTTCTGCATTTAAAGTTTCAAAATCTGCAATGTTTGGAGCAGAAATGCCAATTCAAAAATGTGAGTTTACGTTTGCTATTCCTACATTATAGTTAAATTAAAACTTTTTTTTAAAAGACACCTGCGGCTCAGAATGAATTTAAATATTCAAAAACAAATATCAGAAAATAAATTGCAATTTTACATTTCATATGGAGTTGCTACCCAGAAGCTTGGACTTAAAGAGAAAGAAAAACATGCTCACCTGACGTTGTTTGCGGCCGTGTCATCTCCACTTCCTTGGCGAGATTCGACTCTCAGCTGAAAAGCGGTCAAATATCCAGAAGGACAAAATTTATCACGTGTCCAATCACCCCAGCTGAAGAAGAGACAGGTTTCACAATCAAATCAGTTTTCTAAACTAAAAGATCCTCAGTTTACTTCTCTAGTTTAAAACACAAATGCAAGAATTGCTAATAATCAAAAGTCATTACAATCCTGAGTGGGACTCAGTTGGGAACAGGTCACGTAAAACTCCTTTGGACCGATCGGCACAGAGAAGACGAATCCCATTGAGCGCTGTATCGTCACCATTCCCAACAGGTTGTTCCACCTTAAAACAACATTGAAACCAGCTTTCATTTGAAAGAGAGTTAACACCAACCCAACCCATAGTAACATTTATCATCATACTCTTTAGTATTACAGACACTTTAAAAACCAGGTGCAGTTTCCTGGAGATATAACTAACAAGAACTCAGTTTAGAACCTTTGAAGCACTAAAATACCCCTCTATTAGCAAAGTCAATGCCCAACTTACCCTCAGATTAAACCCTACGGCATACGTTCCATCGGGACACAGATTTATAGATCTCCAATCCCCCCAGGGTCCTCCATTCAGCACAAACACCCAAGAGCTGAAGTCTCTGGTCTGACCGCTCACATGCTGCCCAATAATGGCAAGCAGTGAAAGCACAATGGATAAGTGATGCATTGCTAAAGCTCTGGTCTGAAGTCTGTTCTTCGTATGTGGCTTGAGAGCAAATGACACATCCAAGATGATATAATCGAGCTAATCATGATCTGGCTAATTAGGTTCTTCAAACACACCTGTTGTTGATGATTAGTAGCGCTGGATTGAGTTATCTCAGATAATTGCGCGGTCATGCGGCAAGTGGGTTTGACTTTTATTCATTCCCATGAAATGATTCTTGATATCAAAAATTCAATTTTCACTAAGCTAATTAAAATGCTAATTCTTGATGTCACTGGTCAAATATCACTCCCATTCAAATGTATTTTTATTTATTTTTTATTTTTTATTTAACCTTTATTTGCCAGGAGAGTCACATTGGCCCTCATTTATCAAAAGTGCATATACCAAATTTCCAGCGTACACCTTGCGTACACCCAAACCCTCGGTGACTTTGAGATTTATCAATATGGACGTTGGCGTACGGCACGCTCAAATCCTCCGCCAGCTCAGGAGGTGGTGTACGCACGTTTGAGTTAGTGGGAAAATGCGCAGAAAAACAAGTCATAACACCACAAAACGCACTGACAAGATATGCTATATGACCCACTGTTAAAAACCACAACAACAACATTCAGTGTTTATTTTTGTGCAACATGAACGTCAATGTTTAATTTGTGTGACTTTACCAAAGCGTTTGATTTTTAGGCATATGTATTCCTCCAGTCGCGAGCCTGTGCGCTTTATCTGACGTTTCAGGCCCGCCTGGCCCGGCAGCTGCGCATTAACTGGGACTAAAATAATTCAGACTGACAAAATAATAAAAATTACTTTCTTCTTTTAAATAATAATAAAATCAATAAAAATGACATTCTCCTTCTAAATAACAAGCGTCATTAAGAATAACAATCATAATAATAAGAAGAAGAATCTTACAAATTGTCATGTAATTATTAATGTGAATGAATCTTACTCCACATCACATCATCATCACTTTTGTACACCCCAATACATGTGCCGTGATACGAAATTAAATGCAAATTTTTTCAAAACGTGCTGTAAGATAATGCATTGTGATGGTAATTTATCATCCAAACAGCTATTTGAACTGCTGGGGTGCGCTTCTCAACCTCCACACTATTAACAGTACTCGTGATTTGGGTCCATATTTTGTTTTTGTGGGTGCCTTTATTCCCACTCTTTATACTCTTAAATAAAACAATTTCGGGGTTTTTTTCCACTTCCCTGGTGATGGTCTCGATGGCGCGCGTCTCAATCATCTCACTAGTTCAGTAGTCGGAGCACTGATCAGGGAGTCAGCCCGTTGACTTATGTCCTAATCAGTGCCCTGACTAGTGGACTAGTGAGATGATTGAGACTCGTCCGATCTCCACGTCGGAGAAGTTTCGCTTCTTTGCCGTCTTTCGTGTGTCCATGGCGTAAAATAAGGGCGTGCGGGAGGCGGAGACTTGAATAAATAGGGGCGTGTTATTCTAATGACGATAGTTTTCAGCCGCCGCATTTATCAAGGGCAAGTATTGCGTACACCTGAATTGCAGAGGTACGCACAGCTTCATAAATCAGACGGTGAGAGGAGTGTAAGCATAATCTTACGCCAACATATACGCCCGTTTCTACGCAAGATTGATAAATGAGGGCCATTGAGATTAAGAACCTCTTTTCCAAGGGAGTCCTGGCCAAGAGGCAGCAAAGTTATACAATTAAAAACAGTCACAACGTACATACAACATTAAAATAACAGCTTATGAGAAATTGAATGGTTGATATTAATATAATTTCAGATGTCTAAAATTGCTTTCTTACTAGTAGCCTAACAAGCACATGGATGATAAAATGCTAAATTTTAGATTTCACTAGTGCAAATACAATTTTTCTTTGTGTGCTTCAACGTTTATTTAATTATATTTATTCTTTATTTTAATAATTTCATAATTTACTTTGTTGATTTTTATGTCAGAGCCACCACAGGACCCACAAGAACATGCAAGTACAAGAAAATTCTACAAAATGGTAGCCTTGACTATGTCCTTATTCTCTTTTAAAAAGCCTCTGTTAAATTATGTTTATGGGTCTCCCGTTATTCTGCTGTTGCCGACCGGTGGGTGTGGCTACAGTGAGTATGAACGTATGAACCCAACACAGTACAACTGCGTTCAGCCGATGCTGGCCAAAACAGAAAAAGCCGTCAGTCGGCCAGATGTGTAATGCGCAGTCGGCATGGATCTGGCCCATTATCATTTAACTGATGCCGACAGTGAGCCAACAGTGGCGCATTTCAGCCGGAATAGGCCCAACTGTGCTTGCTTTCTGGGCGTAAGACGGTGTGTAACTCTGTTTGTCTGAGTTAGCGACAGTAACTAAGGGGGGTCAATTTGATTCGCAATAGAAGATTAGTGAAGCTTGGAAGCTTTGTGAAGCGGTGTTTTTAAATCGCCATCACTACTTTGAGGGTCAAAGGAGCTACGAGAGAGCTACGAGGCGTCTAGCATTATCATGAGAGCGGTGTGAGAGTTGTTGTGTTTGGTTTTTGTTATTCTTTGTCTGAGCGGCATCGGTTTCCGGGTCATAGGATGGAGGACGGAGGAGCGAGGAGGGATATTGAGAAGCACCCCTCGCTGTAGCCTGCAGATCGAGGTGGGGTTGCACCTGGAGCGGGGCTGCACGTGTCGCCCGGCCCGCAACTCTTATCATTGGTTAGTGGTGGCAAGCCTGACGTCGACGTTACAGGGAATGCGGTTAATAACAATGCTTATAGTTTCTTATACTTATGAAGTACTACCATAAAACAAAACTGTGAATCCGTTAATTACTTATACATTTTGATAATATATAGTATAAAACACAACACATTGAAATTGGTTCATTTTTGGAAAACATTTTATGCATTTGTAAGAATGGATTTCACCTGAGAACAAACTCAAGGGATTAAAGCTGCAATAAAGACAATAAAACGTCACTCTCTGAATACAAGAGAAAACAAGACTGCACCTGGCCCAATCCTATTTCCTCACCCCTGCCGAGATATGACCCTCTCACCCTCTGGGTCACACAAACATGCAAATCTCACAGATACTGCCACAAGCTGTTTCTGTATGGTCAATATAAATACTTTTGGTGTGATTGGTAAGCAGGTTTCATCCTCACATCAGTGGAACTGGTGACATTCCTGCACCAGTAAAACAGGTCGTAAAAGAAGGACAACCGGGTTTGTTCCTCTGGTGTAGGAGATGCTCATAAAGATCTTTTGATAAACATTTGCTGTCAGGCCTCAAGGATAGGTGGGACCATTTGGGTCTGAGATAAGAACCAAGATCTGCATAAATATTTGTGTGCTAAATGTTTATTGTTCTTTGTTCTGGTTGAGTATTTAAGGGGAAGGAGCAAAGCACTCAGGGAAGCATCTGTATCCAGAACTTCCCACACTGTTACGGTGTGTCTCTATAGCCAGGTAAATGATGACTCTTTGAAACTATGTTTACACTATTTTATACTTGAGTAATATTGTATGCTGATCAGTTGTGTATAATTGTCTTTTAATTTGACTATATTTTGATGTTTTTGCCTTGCTAAATAAACATTAACTTTGATTAATCTTGTATTACTCTAAGGCCGCTTCTTTTAGTATGGATCAATCGGAGTCTGGTATTTCCACAGGCGTTGTGTCAGGATAGATCAAACCGTAGGACTCAATGACTGGAGCATGGAGCACAGCATTAGGGATAATCTGACTTCTGACTATCACTGTATTAGCAAGTTGCAGTTCCTGTGATTATTATTCCCATTACGCTTTAAGATGAGTAAGCAGGCGCTACCACTTAAAGGTAAAATATTCACTCTGCAATCCTCTGACTGATATCAGAACTGGCCCGTCTGTGTTTGAGAATGTAATTCCCGAAACATATCTCTAAGAGATATCGGGTCTCTTGATGAACGAAGATAGTGAGAAGTAGAGATACTCAGGCAGTTCAAAGATCTAAATTAAATCACAACTAATCATACGATCAGCCGTAATTTATAAACGTAACAAACTCAAGGAAACTACACACAATTAGAGTCAGATTAAATTAAAACATGGAGTCAGATTTAAAATTGGATCTTCACACTTTAATAAATTACAGTGTCCTTTATAGAAGCGCTTGAAAAGACGAACACGCATTATTCCTTCGACCAGGTGGAGTTTACAAAGTGGTGACCCCAACGTGATCTCCCAGTCTCAGGCGAGTGACGTCTTTTGGCGCGACAATTCAGATCCACCCGAATGAGCATGAGAGGTGAAGTTCTACTTTTCTGTCTACAAATGTCCTGGTAAGTCCATTTTTGTTTACCTTTTAGAAAGTGTTGAGGGAAAGCCTAGAAGCACCCAATATAGACACATTTGTTGAACGGTCGGTATACCCACAATAGACCGGAGACCGTAGAAATCCGGTGGTGTTTAAGTTTATTAGAAAACAACATGGCTTATCAGGGAAGCAGCAGTTTGAGTGTAGATAAGGAGATAATGGAAACTCTTGGAGTGAACATTAAAGATCTCCTCCTTAGCTTGTGTAACAAAGGTGTAGATTTTGAGTGGAACAATGATCGCGATCGAATCACAAATGAAAAAGCTTGAAAAGAAGCGTAAATTAGATAAAGATTATACATCCGCGCTTGAGGATTGTTGCGAATCAGCAGGATTTCCTGTATCTGCGGTAGTCGCAGCGATAAGCAGTAAAATTGGTAACATTAACGGGCAAAA
The DNA here is from genome assembly GCF_024679245.1 of Pseudorasbora parva. Classification (NCBI taxonomy): domain Eukaryota; kingdom Metazoa; phylum Chordata; class Actinopteri; order Cypriniformes; family Gobionidae; genus Pseudorasbora; species Pseudorasbora parva. Next base: position 2,858,945 of record NC_090189.1, read on the forward strand.
TAGCGATAGTGACGAAGAACATGTTGCAGTCCTGTCGAGCAGTTTCCAAGGCCATTTGGACCTGAGAGAGCGTGAGCTTTCTCCAGGACCCGCGAATGAGCAAAAATTACCCGATGAGCGAGATCAACGCAGTCCCAAAATAACTCGAGTTAAATCGGCCTCGGTTCTCCGAAAACCGGTGAAAATTGCTGTGCTTAAAACAATGACGAATGCAGATGATGAAGTCACTACCATTAGCCGCCCTTTAACTTGCGAAGAATGCACTAAACACAAAGAAGTTGTGGGAATGATGCCGCGAAAAGGTCCTTTCCAACCCTACTGGGACAACTTAATGTTACAGGCATCGGTGTACAAATTAGAGATCAGAGATGTTTGGCAAGTAGCCCTTCTTACCATTCCAGACGAGCTAAAACCAAAATTGCCCCGCGAATTAAGAAATGGAGAAATCATAATCAAACAGGAAGATGAGGATGACAACGAAGTGTATGAAAGATTAAAGGAAACTTTATTAGAGTTAAGGGGACCAACACACGCTGAGTGGAATAGGATTTTAGAGATTAAACAGACCAACAAAGAACCGTTTGAAATTTATGCCGAACGTTTATAGGCGACATACAAAGAGCATCAGGCACGTGCAGAGGGGTGGGGGGGTTGGGGGGATGCCCCTCTTTGCCCCTTGATGCATAAAGTGCCCTTTTTGTCAAGGTAAAAAAAAAAAACTATTATATTTATATCTATCTATATATATATATATATATATATAATCAAAAGCCCTTTTGTAAGGCCTGCCCAATCTAAATATTAGTAAAATTAAATAAATTAAAAAATACATTTATTCACATTATGATGACCTTTCACCCGATGACCTCATTTCTCATGCCGCACGCGCGAGCCAGTGGAGAGAGGAGTGAGAAGCTGATTCTTCAATACAGCGGTAACGTTAGTGTTGTTCTCAGCGAAGTGTTTCTTTAGTTAGTTATTATTTGTTATCATTTTACAAGAACGACGTGGAGAGAGCATGGAGCTGTTGTTTATATTGCTGTTTCCTGATTGTATATTGTAGAAGTAACGTTAACGTTAGTTTGCTGTTTGAGGGAGAAAAGTTTCACGGGCGTAGAGTTACACAGTCTTGTCTTTGTTATTTTACTAAAAACTATTTATACTTTAACCTATTATTTTTATTCTAGTATTTATTTAAAAAACACTGGTAAAGGCTTATACTGATTTTTCATCCTCTGAATTAGTCTATATCTGTTTTTTATTATCATTAAAAATATAACGTTATATAAATATATCAGAACAGGTTTCAGTCATGTTCATGTCAATGTTCATCACAGAGAAAAGTGTAGCTTTAATGACAGTTAATCTGTATTTAATTTTTTTGTGCAGTTCAGAAAGGTGTTACTATTACGTTTTCTGTCTAAAAGGCCACCGGTAAATATAACATTTATTATAATGGGTTTATATAAAGATTGTTTTAAGTTCACTTAAATTAAGTGTTTTTTAAAGCCTAATAAATATTGAAATTGGTATCTTTTATTTATACTGTAATGCAATGTCATAATGTTTCATAGAGACATTAGTATCAGTGATACTGGCCTTCATTCATAAAAAGATGCCAATACAACACATATTTACAATATATTGTCTTTAAATTGTTTCTGCATTAATTTGGAGAGTAACTGAAATGATTACAATATCAAAATATTACAAACGCCCATGTTTTTAAATCGTGATTTATCTTGATTAATTACAGAAAAAAATGTGATGAATTAGTTATTTGTTTAAATCGATTCCCAGCACTAATTTTAATATGAAAAAAATATGTTTTTCTGTAACAGTAGTGTTAACAACAGCAAAATCACTATAGCCTCTAAACTCAATAATATATCTCTGGACATAATACTTTAAAATGTATTATTTAAAATATTGATGTCAATATAAAATGAACCTGACCTAACATCAAAGTGCAGAGTACATGAGATAAGGCCCTAGTAGATTTCAGGAAAAGGTATGAAAATACCCAGGTTATGAATATGAAGGAGTTTTTATGCAAGTTTATGACAACTGTCATTAAGTGTCATTCGCTAAATTGTCATTTTTAATGCAAAGATGACATTATGTGAGATGTGTTTGTTATGATAACTTTAAATTTAAGTTTGTCACTATCACTAACAAAGACATCTCACATAATGTCATCTTTGCATTAAAAATGACATAATTGAGCGAATGACACTTAGTGACAGTTGTTATAAACATACATAAAAACTCATATTCAACTTCATATTCATGACGTGTCATGTCAGTCTTATGCACACCCCTTAAAGTAAAGTGTTAGCGCTTGTTTTAATGTCTATAGTCTCAGATATACTCCAGCAGTATCAGCAGCAAAGGCAGCAAACCCACTAAAGGATTTATTTAGGAATTTAAGATTAAGATTTTACCAGAAAAGGTTTTAGAAGTTAATGTTAAAAATCTTGTATAATATTGTTTTTGTGTGTGTGTTTTTTTACTTGGTTTTTATTTTTATTGCATAAATGTAACTCTTGTATATTTGTAATTCAGTTTTTGCCATGAAAATAGCCACAGATACTGACCTGACGTTAAATAAAACTATTCAGTAGGCCTACTGTACGTAACGGGCCACGTTGATTTTGAATAATGACCATGTCCTACCTACAGTTTACTATAACAGATCAAGCGCAGTGAAGTTCAGTCAGGCCACATAGGCATAATGCCGCCGGCAGCTGACTCTGTCAGCCGTCAAATCGTCCAATCACTACCCTTCTCCTATTAGACCGGGGACATATATACGTGGCATTTCTGCTCGGGAAGGATGCTTAAACTGCTCGCAACCCACCCTCCCTCCCCACTGTAAGTATAAAAAAATTACTGTTCACCTTCTGGCTGCTGTTTCTTCCCTTTCTTTTTCAGATCCCCAAGGATATTATTTTAGCTGTTATGGACCTCACTGCCGAGAGAGATTCATCCTCATAGCCAAGCAACAGTAGATGTCCAGAGTTCAATGCACGTTTACATGTTACCACTGTCCAGAAGACAACATTAAGAGTCTTAAATCATCTGTGTATCACTCAAGCTGATGGTTCCATGGGGGTTAATGCAAAGCTCTCGTGTATGTTGTATTAATCATGGAGCAAGAACCCCATAAAGGAACCATACCGCCAAAGTTAATTGTGTTCAATAAACTAAAGTATTGCCAAAGTGGTCCTGTCTGAACTGTTCTTTACTACTAACAGAATCATAAGTATAACAGTTTCTAATCTCAGAGTTATTAATAGTTGGAAAGTTTTTTTTTTTTTTTACTTTAAAATATTTTTTTAACTTTTGACCTTTTAAAGGTTTCTTATCAAAACTGCATTACAGCATTTGCTGCCATATCAATACAGAAACATGTGTATTGAAACGCGTATCAGAAAGGAATGTGTGACAATATATTGCTGTATTGATATTTTGAGCACAGCCCGATTAAAAGCCTTGTTCCATGTGCCCCTTTTATACTTTGAGCACCTGCCCCTCCAAGGGTCTCTCCACGACCCTGTATATATATATATATATATATATATATATATATATATATATATATATATATATATATATATATATATATATATATATATATATATATATATATATATATGATCACGCCGGCTCTCACTGAACTCGGTCTCGACTCTGACTCAACCCTCTCTGAACTCGACCCTCTTTGAACTCGACTCTCTCTGAACTCGGTCTCGACTCGGACTCAGCCCTCTCTGAACTCAATCTTAACTCGGACTCAGCCATCTCTGAACTCAATCTTGACACGGACTCAACCCTCTCTGAACTCGGTCTCGACTCGGACTCAGCCCTCTCTGAACTCAATCTTGAATCTGACTCAACCCTCTCTGAACTCGGTCTAGACTCTGATTCAACCCTCTCTGAACTCGGTCTTGACTCTGACTCAATCCTCTCTGAACTCGGTCTTGACTCGGACTCGACCCTCTCTGAACTCGGTCTTGACTCGGACTCAACCCTCTCTGAACTCGGTCTTGACTCGGACTCGACCCTCTCTGAACTCGGTCTTGACTCTGACTCAACCCTCTCTGAACTTGGCCCTTTCTGAACTCTACCCTCTCTGAACTCGACCCTCTCTGAACTCGGTCTCGACTCGGACTCAGCCCTCTGTGAACTCAATCTTGACTCTGACTCAACCCTCTCTGAACTCGGTCTCAACTCAAACTCGACCCTTTCTGAACTCAATCTTGACTCGGACACGACCCTCTCTGAACTCGGTCTAGACTCAAACTCGACCCTCTCTGAACTCAATCTTGACTCGGATTCAACCCTCTCTGAACTCAATTGTGAATCTGACTCAACCCTCTCTGAACTCGGTCTCGACTCGGACTCGACCCTCTCTGAACTCGGTCTCGACTCGGATTCAACCCTCTCTGAACTCGGTCTTGACTCTGACTCAACCCTCTCTGAACTCGGTCTCGACTCAAACTCGACCATCTCTGAACTCAATCTTGACTCTGACTCAACCCTCTCTGAACTCGGTCTCGACTCAAACTCGACCCTCTCTGAAATCAATCTCGACTCAGATTCAACCCTCTCTGAACTCGGTCTTGACTCGGACTCGACCCTCTCTGAACTCGGTCTCGACTCGGATTCAGCCCTCTCTGAACTCGGTCTTGACTCTGACTCAACCCTCTCTGAACTCGGTCTCGACCCTCTCTGAACTCGGTCTAGACTCAAACTCAACCCTCTCTGAACTCGGTCTCAACTCAAACTCGACCCTTTCTGAACTCAATCTTGACTCTGACTCACCCCTCTCTGAACTCGGTCTCGACTCAAACTCGACCCTCTCTGAACTCAATCTTGACTCTGACTCAACCCTCTCTGAACTCGGTCTTGACTCTGACTCAACCCTCTTTGAACTCGGTCTAAACTCAAACTCGACTCTCTCTGAACTCGGTCTCGACTCAAACTTGACCCTCTCTGAACTCGACTCTCTCTGAACTCGGTCTCGACTCGGACTCAGCCCTCTCTGAACTCAATCTTGACTCGGACTCAACCCTCTCTGAACTCGGTGTCGACTCGGACTCAGCACTCTCTGAACTCAATCCTGACTCTGACTCAACCCTCTCTGAACTCGGTCTCTACTCAAACTCGACCCTCTCTGAACTCGGTCTCGACTCAAACTCGACCCTCTCTGAACTCAATCTTGACTCTGACTCAACCCTCTCTGAACTCGGTCTTGACTCTGATTCAACCCTCTCTGAACTCGGTCTTGACTCTGACTCAACCCTCTCTAAACTCGGTCGTGACTCGGACTCGACCCTCTCTGAACTCGGTCTTGACTCGGACTCAACCCTTTCTGAACTCGGTCTTGACTCGGACTCGACCCTCTCTGAACTCGGTCTTGACTCTGACTCAACCCTCTCTGAACTCGGCCCTTTCTGAACTCGACCCTCTCTGAACTCGACTCTCTCTGAACTCTGTCTCGTCTCAAACTTGACCCTCTCTGAACCCGGTCTTGACTCGGACTCAGCCCTCTCTGAACTCAATCTTGACTCGGACTCAGCCCTCTCTGAGCTCAATCTTGACTCGGACTCAACCCTCTCTGAACTCGGTCTCAACTCGGACTCAGCCTTCTCTGAACTCAATCTTGACTCTGACTCAACCCTCTCTGAACTCGGTCTCAACTCAAACTCGACCCTCTCTGAACTCAATCTTGACTCTGACTCAACCCTCTCTGAACTCGGTCTCGACTCAAACTCGACCCTCTCTGAACTCGGTCTCGATTCAAACTCGACCCTCTCTGAACTCAATCTTGACTTTGACTCAACCCTCTCTGAACTCGGTCTCGACTCGGATTCAACCCTCTCTGAACTCGGTCTTGACTCGGACTCAACCCTCTCTAAACTCGGCCTCGACTCAAACTCTACCCTCTCTAAACTCGGCCTCGACTCGGATTCAACCCTCTCTGAACTCAATTTTGAATCTGACTCAACCCTCTCTGAACTCGGTCTTGACTCGGACTCGACCCTCTCTGAACTCGGTCTCGACTCGGATTCAACCCTCTCTGAACTCGGTCTTGACTCTGACTCAATCCTCTCTGAACTCGGTCTCGACTCAAACTCGACCATCTCTGAACTCAATCTTGACTCTGACTCAACCCTCTCTGAACTCGGTCTCGACTCAAACTCGACCCTCTCTGAAATCAATCTCGACTCGGATTCAGCCCTCTCTGAACTCGGTCTTGACTCTGACTCAACCCTGTCTGAACTCGGTCTGGACCCTCTCTGAACTCGGTCTAGACTCAAACTCAACCCTCTCTGAACTCGGTCTCAACTCAAACTCGACCCTTTCTGAACTCAATCTTGACTCTGACTCACCCCTCTCTGAACTCGGTCTCGACTCAAACTCGACCCTCTCTGAACTCAATCTTGACTCTGACTCAACCCTCTCTGAACTCGGTCTTGACTCTGACTCAACCCTCTCTAAACTTGGTCGTGACTCTGACTCAACCCTCTCTGAACTCGGTCTTGACTCGGACTCAACCCTTTCTGAACTCGGTCTTGACTCGGACTCGACCCTCTCTGAACTCGGTCTTGACTCTGACTCAACCCTCTCTGAATTCGGCCCTTTCTGAACTCGACCCTCTCTGAACTCGACTCTCTCTGAACTCTGTCTCGTCTCAAACTTGACCCTCTCTGAACCCGGTCTTGACTCTGACTCAGCCCTCTCTGAACTCAATCTTGACTCGGACTCGGCCCTCTCTTAGCTCAATCTTGACTCGGACTCAACCCACTCTGAACTCGGTCTCGACTCGGACTCAGCCCTCTCTGAACTCAATCTTGACTCTGACTCAACCCTCTCTGAACTCGGTCTCGACTCAAACTCGACCCTCTCTGAACTCAATCTTGACTCTGACTCAACCCTCTCTGAACTCGGTCTCGACTCAAACTCGACCCTCTCTGAACTCGGTCTTGACTCTGACTCAACCCTCTCTGAACTCAGTCTCGATTCAAACTCTACCCTCTCTGAACTCGGTCTCGACTCGGGATTCAACCCTCTCTGAACTCAATTTTGACTCTGACTCAACCCTCTCTGAACTCGGTCTCGACTCGGACTCAGCCCTCTGTGAACTCAATCTTGACTCTGACTCAACCCTCTTTGAACTCGGTCTCGACTCGGACTCAGCCCTCTCTGAACTCAATCTTGACTCTGACTCAACCCTCTCTGAACTCGGTCTCGACTCGGATTCAACCCTCAATGAAATCGGTCTTGACTCTGACTCAAACCTCTCTAAACTCGGTCTCGACTCAAACTCTACCCTCTCTGAACTCAGTCTCGACTCGGATTCAACCCTCTCTGAACTTCATTTTGACTCTGACTCAACCCTCTCTGAACTCGGTCTCGACTCGGATTCAACCCTCTCTGAACTCGGTCTCGACTCGGACTCGACCCTCTTTGAACTCGGTCTTGACTCTGACTCAACCCTCTCTGAACGCGGTCTCGACTCGGACTCGACCCTCTCTGAACTCGGTCTCGACTCGGATTCAACCCTCTCTGAACTCGGTCTTGACTCTGACTCAACCTTCTCTGAACTCGGTCTCGACTCGGACTCAGCCCTCTGTGAACTCAATCTTGACTCTGACTCAACCCTCTCTGAACTCGGTCTCGACTCAAACTCAACCCTCTCTGAACTCGGTCTTGACTCTGACTCAACCCTCTCTGAACTCGGTCTCGACTCAAACTCGACCCTCTCTGAACTCAATCTTGACTCTGACTCAACCCTCTCTGAACTCGGTCTCGACTCAAACTCGACCCTCTCTGAACTCGGTCTCGATTCAAACTCGACCCTCTCTGAACTCAATCTTGACTTTGACTCAACCCTCTCTGAACTCGGTCTCGACTCGGATTCAACCCTCTCTGAACTCGGTCTTGACTCGGACTCAACCCTCTCTAAACTCGGCCTCGACTCAAACTCTACCCTCTCTAAACTCGGCCTCGACTCGGATTCAACCCTCTCTGAACTCAATTTTGAATCTGACTCAACCCTCTCTGAACTCGGTCTCGACTCGGACTCGACCCTCTCTGAACTCGGTCTCGACTCGGATTCAACCCTCTCTGAACTCGGTCTTGACTCTGACTCAATCCTCTCTGAACTCGGTCTCGACTCAAACTCGACCATCTCTGAACTCAATCTTGACTCTGACTCAACCCTCTCTGAACTCGGTCTCGACTCAAACTCGACCCTCTCTGAAATCAATCTCGACTCGGATTCAGCCCTCTCTGAACTCGGTCTTGACTCCGACTCAACCCTCTCTGAACTCGGTCTGGACCCTCTCTGAACTCGGTCTAGACTCAAACTCAACCCTCTCTGAACTCGGTCTCAACTCAAACTCGACCCTTTCTGAACTCAATCTTGACTCTGACTCACCCCTCTCTGAACTCGGTCTCGACTCAAACTCGACCCTCTCTGAACTCAATCTTGACTCTGACTCAACCCTCTCTAAACTTGGTCGTGACTCTGACTCAACCCTCTCTGAACTCGGTCTTGACTCGGACTCAACCCTTTCTGAACTCGGTCTTGACTCTGACTCAACCCTCTCTGAACTCGGTCTCGACTCGGAGTCGACCCTCTCTGAACTCGGTCTCGACTCGGATTCAACCCTCTCTGAACTCGGTCTCGACTCGGACTCGACCCTCTTTGAACTCGGTCTTGACTCTGACTCAGCCCTCTGTGAACTCAATCTTGACTCTGACTCAACCCTCTCTGAACTCGGTCTCAACTCAAACTCGACCCTTTCTGAACTCAATCTTGACTCTGACTCAACCCTCTCTGAACTCGGTCTCGACTCAAACTCAACCCTCTCTGAACTCGGTCTTGACTCTGACTCAACCCTCTCTGAACTCGGTCTCGACTCAAACTCGACCCTCTCTGAACTCAATCTTGACTTTGACTCAACCCTCTCTGAACTCGGTCTTGACTCTGACTCGACCCTCTCTGAACTCGGTCTCAACTCAAACTCGACCCTTTCTGAACTCAATCTTGACTCTGACTCAACCCTCTCTGAACTCGGTCTCGACTCAAACTCGACCCTCTCTGAACTCAATCTTGACTCTGACTCAATCCTCTCTGAACTCGGGCTTGACTCTGACTCAACCCTCTCTGAACTCGGTCTTGACTCTGACTCAACCCTCTCTGAACTCGGTCTCGACTCGGACTCGACCCTCTCTGAACTCGGTCTCGACTCAGATTCGAACCTCTCTGAACTCAGTCTTGACTCTGACTCAACCCTCTCTGAACTCGGTCGTGACTCGGACTCGACCCTCTCTGAACTCGGTCTTGACTCGGACTCAACCCTTTCTGAACTCGGTCTTGACTCGGACTCGACCCTCTCTGAACTCGGTCTTGACTCTGACTCAACACTCTCTGAACTCGGCCCTTTCTGAACTCGACCCTCTCTGAACTCGACTCTCTCTGAACTCTGTCTCGTCTCAAACTTGACCCTCTCTGAACCCGGTCTTGACTCGGACTCAGCCCTCTCTGAACTCAATCTTGACTCGGACTCAGCCCTCTCTGAGCTCAATCTTGACTCGGACTCAACCCTCTCTGAACTCGGTCTCGACTCGGACTCAGCACTCTCTGAACTCAATCTTGACTCTGACTCAACCCTCTCTGAACTCGGTCTCGACTCAAACTCGACCCTCTCTGAACTCGGTCTCGACTCAAACTCGACCCTCTCTGAACTCAATCTTGACTCTGACTCAACCCTCTCTGAACTCGGTCTCGACTCAAACTCGACCCTCTCTGAACTTGGTCTTGACTCTGACTCAACCCTCTCTGAACTCGGTCTCGATTCAAACTCTACCCTCTCTGAACTCGGTCTCAACCCTCTCTGAACTCAATTTTGACTCTGACTCAGCCCTCTCTGAGCTCAATCTTGACTCAGACTCAACCCTCTCTGAACTCGGTCTCGACTCAAACTCGACCCTCAATGAAATCGGTCTTGACTCAAACTCAAACCTCTCTAAACTCGGTCTTGACTCTGACTCGACTCTCTCTGAACTCAATCTTGACTCTGACTCAACCCTCTCTGAACTCGGTCTCGACTCGGACTCAGCCCTCTCTGATCTCGGTCTCAACTCAACCGAGGGTTGCATACGAGTTACATTTATAAATTTACGGCTGATCGTATGATTAGTTTTGATTTAATTTAGATCTTTGATTTCTGTGAGTATCTCTACTTTTCACTTTCTTCGTTCATCAAGGGACCCGATATTGCTCAGAGACATGTTCGTGAATTACATTTGCTCATGGCCGCAGACTGGCCAGTTCTGATATCAGTCAGAGGATTACAGAGTGAATATTTTACCTTTAAATGGTTGCACCTGCTTACTCATCCTAAAGCGTAATGGGAATAACCACATGAACTGCAACTTGCTAATACAGTGCTAGTCAGAAGTCAGATTATGCCTACTGATGTGCTCCATGCTTCAGTCATTGAGTCCTACGGTTTGATCTATCCTGGCACCAAACCTGTGGTAATAAAAGACACCGATTGATCCATACTAAAAGAAGCAGCCTTAGAATAATACAAGATAAATGAAAGTTAATGTTTATTTTAGCCAGGCAAAAACAAAAATAAAGAAATTAAAAGACAATTATACACAACTAGTCAGCATACAATAACTTGATTATAAAATAGTGTAAACAGTTTCAAAGAGTCATCATTTACCTGGCTATAGAGACACACCATAACAGTGTGGGAAGTTCTGGATACAGATGCTTCCCTGATTGGTTTGCCCCTTCTCCTTAAATACTTAACCAGAACATTTAGCACCCAAACATTTATGCAGCTTTTGGTACTTTTCTCGTCCCCAAATGGTCCCACCTATCCTTGGGGGCTGACAGCAAATGTTTATCAAACGATCTTTGAGCATTTCCTACACCAGAGGAACAAACCCAGTTGTCTCTTTATGACCTGTTTTACTGGTGCAGGAATGTAACCTGTCCGACTGATGTGAGAATTAAACCTGGTTACCAATCACACCAAAAGTATTTATTTTGACCATACAAAAAAACCCCCGCTTGTGGCAGTATCTGTGAGATTTTCATGTTTGTGTGGCCCTGAGACAGAGGGTCATAACTCAGCAGGAGTGAGGAAATCGGATTGGACCAGGTGGAATCTTGTACTCAGATAAGTGTCTTACTGCAGCGTTGATCCCTTGAGTTTGTTCTCAGGTGAAATCCATTCTTACAGGGGTTTATGTAAACATTGGAGCTGGTGATGTCACCAACATTACACACTAGCTAAAGTTAGTGATTTGTTACCACCCCTTTAATAATGCAATACAAGTCACTTTAGATTGAAGCATCTGCCACATGCACTAATGTAGTGAACAATCCGATGTAAAGCAAAAGAATGACACTACCAGGTTCTGTTTAGAAAGACTTTAATGCTAATATTTGGCACCAGTTGACTGACAGCAGAAGTTCAGGAGTCTTTAGAAGAACAAGTTCGACTCTAACAGGCGGGATGTACAGTAAATAACCTGATCGTCCAGTTAGGCTTTGTGAAAATGACCAGCTGAATGAGCATTAGATTTACTGTTGAAAGACATGGGTCATGTTCTCTTATAATATGATGATCAATTCTTCTTGCTGTCGTCCTAATACACCTGAAAAAGAAAACAGATTTAGTTGATCTGCAGTGTGTCAGTCCAAGTGTTTGATTCAGATTCACATCACCTTAATTACAGCAGTACATGAGAGCATCATTGAGAGCGGTGTCATCTCCTAACTGTTTTCTTTCTACCTTCGTGCTGAGGCCACAGATTCGTCTTGCCCCACATGTTCCGCTCCACTCGCCCCAATCACCCCAGGATGTGCCGTCACCCTCCAGCACCGTACCGTCAGTGCATTTGAACCTGAGGGAAGAAAAAAAAGACCAAACAAACAAAACAAAAATCTCTAATTGTGCTGTTGGGTAGAATGTCAGTCAGACACGTGGTTGCCAGCAGTTTTTGAAAAGTCTTTCCCTTTAATGGCACTTCTGTTCAACTGCTAGATGGCGGATGACTTTCAGCTTACTGATACTATACACCAGTGGTTCCCAAACCTGTCCTGGAGGACCCCCAGCACTGCACATTTTGTATGTCTCCCTCATTAGACATGCCCAGTTCAGGTCTTAACATCACTACTAATGAGGGAAACATGCAAAATGTGAAGTGCTGGGGGTCCTCCAGGACAGGTTTGGGAACCACTGCTATACACCATCCCCTTTAAGACCAAGTGCTTCATATACTGCACGCGAGCTCGCAAGGCTGGGTGCATTGGTGAAACCTTAGACACGTTAATGATACAGATGTTGCATTAACCTTGTAAGAGTATTTGCCCAACACAACGTTCTTTGTCGATCAACCTCAGAAAGCTAACGTGCTACAAAGCCATGTCCTACAGTGCATTATATTAATGTACAGATGTTGCTCCAAGCCATGCTAAAATAATTGGGATGCTACATAATCATAATTGTGAATGTCAGAGATTTACAGACAACCACTTCTGTTTGAATCCATTTATGGTCAGAATGGAAAGGTTATAATTAGCATCTTATTTGTACCATTTTCTCACACACACACTTGAAACCAAGTGCCCAACTTTAATAAAGTTTTTGGATGAAACTCGGAGCCCTTACCGGAGTCTCCACAACAGTTCTTGTAACACGCGTTCATCTTGGCACAGTTAATTTCACATTCAGAAGGCTCTAAAACTACCAAACCATTCAGGTCTCAAATCAAGTCAATTCTTCTAGATCCCTAGCAGAGATTTAACTAAACACTTTACCACTCATAAAACACAGACCTGAACGACACTGTAGTGCAATGATCCTCAAATCTGGCCCACAAGAGCCACTTTCCTGCAGAGTTTAGCTCGAAGCCCAATCAAACACCTGAAGACGCTAATCAATGTCTTCAGAATCAGTAGAAGATCATGGGTGGGTGCGTTTGATCAGGGTTGGAGCCAAACTCTGCAGCACATTGGCCCTTTAGGGCAAGATTTGAGGAACCCTGCTCTATAATTGACTGCAGTTCATGTCACACAACCCACATTTACATTACACTATTATTCCTAAGGTTCTCTTTGAATGGATGGTAACGAATTGAAAGACAAACATTGATAATGAGCCACAGTTTAACCCTCACGTATTTGTATCACTGTGTGAGGAGCTCTGAAACAGCAAAAAATAAAAATAAAAATAAAAAATAAGTTCACAGGTAGCAATAGTCAATGGGATATTTAAAATGGCAATTGATTTCTGCATTTAAAATTTCAAAATCTGCTATGTTTGGAGCAAAAGTGCCAATTCAAAAATGTGAGTTTACGTTTGCTATTCCTACATTATAGTTAAATTAAAACATTTTAAAAAAACACCTGCGGCTCAGAATGATTTTAAATATTCAAAAACAAATATCATAAAATAAATTGCCATTTTACATTTCAAATTGAGTTGCTACCCAGAAGCTTGGACTTAAAAAGAGGAAAAACATGCTCACCTGACGTTGTTTACGGCCGTGTCATCTCCACTTCTTTGGTAAGGTTCGACTCTCAGCTGAAAAGCGGTCAAATATCCAGAAGGACAAAATTTATCACGTGTCCAATCACCCCAGCTGAAGAAGAGACAGGTTTCACAATCAAATCAGTTTTCTAAACTAAAAGATCCTCAGTTTACTTCTCTAGTTTAAAACACAAATGCAAGAATTGCTAATAATCAAAAGTCATTACAATCCTGAGTGGGACTCAGTTGGGAACAGGTCACGTAAAACTCCTTTGGACCGATCGGCACAGAGAAGACGAATCCCATTGAGCGCTGTATCATCACCATCCCCAACAGGTTGTTCCACCTTAAAACAACATTGAAACCAGCTTTCATTTGAAAGAGAGTTAACACCAACCCAAAGTATAATTTATCATCCTACTCTTTAGTATTACATACACTTTAAAAACCAGGTGCAGTTTCCTGGAGATATAACTAACAACAACTCAGTTTTGAACCTTTGAAGCACTAAAATACCCCTCTATTAGCAAAATAGAGTCAATGCCCAACTTACCCTCAGATTAAACCCTATGGCATACGTTCCATCAGGACACAGATTTGTAGATCTCCAATCCCCCCAGGGTCCTCCATTCAGCACTAACAACCAAGAGCTGAAGTCTCTGGTCTGAACGCCCACATGCTGCCCAATAATGGCAAGCAGTGAAAGCATAATGGAAAAGTGATGCATTGCTAAAGCTCTGGTCTGAAGTCTGTTCTTCGTATGTCGCTTGAGATCAAATGACGCATTCAAGATGATATAATCGAGCTAATCATGATCTGGCTAATTAGGTTCTTCAAACACACCTGTTGTTGATGATTAGTAGCGCTGGATTGAGTTATCTCAGATAATTGCGCGGTCATGCGTTATGGCAAGTGGGTTTGACTTTTATTCATTCCCATGAAATGATTTTGATATCAAAAATTCAGTTTTCACTAAGCTAGTTAAAATGCTAATTCTTGATGTCACTGGTCAAATATCACTCCCATTCAAAAAATTTTTTTATTTTTTTATTTAACCTTTATTTAACCAGGAGAGTCCCATTGAGATTAAGAACCTCTTTTTCAAGGGAGTCCTGGCCAAGAGGCAGCAAAGTTATACAATTAAAAACAGTCACAACGTACATACAACATTAAAATAACAGCTTATGAGAAATTGAATGGTTGATATCAATATAATTTCAGATGTCTAAAATGGCTTTCTTACTAGTAGCCTAACAAGCACATGCATGATAAAATGCTAAATTTTAGGCCTACTAGTAGAAATTAAATTATATTAATATCAACAATTGAATTTGAAAGGCAGCCTATAGTGATTTCACTAGTGCAAATAAAATTTTTCTTTGTGTGCTTCAATGTTTATTTAATTATATTTATTTTGTATTTTAATAATATCATAATTTACTTTGTTGATTATGTCAGAGCCACCACAGGACCCACAAGAACATGCAAGACTTAGAGAAACTGGTTCATGCTTTCATCATCAGTAGGGTGGACTATTGTAATGGCCTTCTCACCGGCCTTCCCAAAAAGACCATTAGACAGCTGCAGCTCATACAGAACGCTGAGCAGAAGCAGAAAATATGACCATATCACACCAGTCCTCAGGTCTTTACACTGGCTTCCAGTTACATCTAGGATCGATTTTAAAGTACTATTACTTGTTTATAAATCACTCAATGATCTAGGACCTCAATACATCGCAGATATGCTGATTAAATACAAACCCAACAGATCACTCAGATCAGCAGGATCAAATCAGTTAGAAATACCAAGAGTTCACTCAAAGCAAGGAGAGTCTGCCTTTAGCGATTATGCCAGCCGCAGCTGAACCGGCTTCCTGAACAGATCAGATGTGCTCCAACAGTCGCCACATTCAAATCCAGACTCAAAACACATCTGTTCAGCTGAGCATTTACTGAATGAGCTCTGAGCACTGTACGTCCGACTGATCGCACCTTATCTATAAATCATCTTTTTAATTCTTTTTATAACTGTTTTAGTTTACCTTTGTTCTTTTCTTTGGTTATCATCATTTTATTATTTTTAATTCTCTTTACATTGTATTCTTTTTCTTATGCATTTGTTATCCCTATTTTAATTCCTTTCTATGTAAAGCACTTTGAATTGCCATTGTGTATGAAATGTGCTATATAAATAAATTTGCCTTGCCTTGCCTTGCCTAGCTAAAGGGGTCAATTTGATTCGCAATAGAAGATTAGTAAAGCTTGGAAGCTTTGTGAAGCAGTGTTTTGAAATCGCCATCACTACTTTGAGGGTCAAGGGAGCTACGAGAGAGCTACGAGGCGTCTAGCATTATCATGAGAGCGGTGTGAGAGTGGTTGTGTTTGGTTTTTGTTATTCTTTGTCTGAGCGCCATCGGTTTCTGGTCAAAAAAAGCCCTTCTACTTGCCTCGTGAGTTTTCTTCTGTTGTGCTGATGGTTACATATATTACCCCGGACGCCGCTACTCCGGCTGCTCTGCAGCAACTTGTGTATAATATCACAGAGGAAGAAAACAACAATCCCGACGCTGCCATGTTTGTGCTGGGAGATTTCAACCATGTCTCCTGGGCCCCCTGGGGTGAGTCCGACCACAACATTATTTTTCTTATACCAAAATATGGACAGAAACTTAAAGTGGCGAAACCAACGGTCAAACTTTTTAGGAAATGGTCCCCACAAGCCATAGACACATTACAGCACTGCTTAGACTCCACGGTATGGAGTAACTTCTGGTCTGATGGTCAGGATATTAACACCTTCACTGATACAGTCACATCCTATGTTCAATTCTGTGAGAGTGTTTGTATTCCTACAAGAGCTGTTCATGTTTTTAATAACAGTAAGCCCTGGTTATGTTATTCCCAGATAACAACCGCTCATCCGGGTACTATGAGTAATCTTGACCGGTACTACTTCTATGCTTAACGCTGACGCCATCTTGTGGCTGTTAAATACTTAAACAGCCATGGGTTACAATGGAAGACTTTAAGGCAGGTTTCCTTTATAAAGTTTTAAATATAGATATTTTTCTGACACAAACGCATCGATTGGAATCAGAAGGCTCTATTAACCCATCGGAGTCGTGTGGAGCGCGTTATTTGACGGACAGCTGCATTTAATGGACTTCAGAAACAGCTCCAACTACTGCTGGATTAACGTTAGCCTGGACTTTTTAAATATAACTCTGATTGTATTTGTCTGACAGAAGAATGTCATAAACACCTATAATGACTTGAGGAGGAGTAAATCATAGGCTTGGTTTCATTTTTGGGTGAACTAACCCTTTCAGCATATGGCAAATCTTCAGCAATAGATAAAGGCTTAAAGGTGAACTATGCAGTAATTTTGCAGTAAAATATCCAAAAACCACTAGGCCAGTGTTATATATTTTGTTCAGCTGAGCACTTACAATATCCCAAATGTTTCCAACTATTTGTAAATTGTGAGAAAATTGCTATTTTAACTAAGGACCGGGACGTGTCAGCATAGCGTCTGAGGAAGTCGCCTGTCAATCGCGTCATATCTGCGCTACCCTGGGTTTTATTTGGCAGAAGAACTTTACTCTTAGCAGTGTGAACATGTCACAGCAGCGCCGAGCGAACGCACAGAGTAACGTCATAACATAATTTTAAACACACTTAAATGTATCTAATATGATAAACAGAGCTGCCTTACCTTATACTCATGAATGGAAAAGCGGAAATATTGCGGGCGCCCGGCGACTGTGTCCCGTCCCGTCATAATAAAAGTCCCTGTGCTCGCGAGCCATGTGTGTGGGTAACAATCGCTCCAGCGGCCGTGCTCAGCTCCACAACACTCGCTCCTGCTCTGCTTCTCTACAGTAACATTAATAACCGCATGAACGTGATTTCTGCCCGAGTCCTATTTTCCACCGGCTGTGAGGTGAAGACCGCATGTCCCAAGATGCTGCGCTCACACCTGGCGTCATCAAACTACGCCTTTGTTTAGAATAGGCGCCCTCCAGTGGACGGAAAGTTGCATAGTGCACCTTTAAGGCAGTTTGGAACTTTTTTTCTTTGCGTAAGAGCTAATAAAATATTTAATCTCAAAACAATATTTTGTGTCTAATTTATTTGAGACTAGTAGCCGTGTAATAAGCGGGATAATGTCCACCCAGCCAGTTGTTATCTCAGAATAAACCCCTTCAGAGTGACGCTCCGCTTCGCGTCGGGGTCCTGATCACTCTGAAGGGGTTTATTCTGTGATAACAACCGGATGGGTGTACATTATCACTTACATAATCCGAAGCACTCAAATATTATTGAAGAAATGTAAAGTTAAAAAAACACGCTGTACAGGACTAGGAGGACTATCATATAATACAAAGAGCCTGTATCTCACCCAGTATATTGGCCTGATTTCAGTTACATTTCCATTTAAGGGTTATGTAGTTTTTATTTATTGATTTTTATTTTTTTAGATTTTTATTGTATTAACAACTCAGCTGTATGTGGATACCTTTTTTTGGGTAGAAATGCATATTGCATTTTTTGTTGCAAAAAAAAAACTCCCATAGCCCATAGCTACTGTAGTTGTAGCTAATTGTAATATATAAATTCATTTAAATCTTTGAACATTTGTATGATTTCCAAGTGACTTGCTTGATATAAAGCAGTGACTTGACTTGATTGTCACAACAAATGATTTGGACTTGCTTGAGACTTAAAGGTTAAGACTTGAGACTTGCTTGTGAATTAAACATGTGTGACTTAAAAAAATCATACAGGACTGGAAAAACATGAGGGCGAGTAAGTTATGACAGAATTTTCTTTTTTGGTGAACTATCCCTTTACCATCTGAAACACTGACAAGTAGCAAGAATGCTCCACTGTATCTACTTTGACTGTGTGTAGTTTCCAAACTAAAGGTTTTCTTTAAAGACATTAAAGAAAAGTTACAAAGGCTTTGGTCATTTTTTTACCAAATAAATATTACATTTAAGAAAGAAATTTTTTATTAATTGTTATGAAAATGTATTGTTTGAATGACAAATGTTATAAATGCAGATGATACAATGTGTTTCTATGTGGTTTTATCATCACTATAACAATTTATTGCATTACTATTGCATTTTAGTCCCAGTTTCTAGTAAATGGAAATGGACTGCATTTATATAGCGCTTTTATCCAAAGCACTTTACATTTTTGCCTCACATTCACCCATTCATACACCGATGGCGATGTCAGCCATGTAAGGCGCCATCCAGCTCGTCATGAGCAGCTGGGGTTAGGTGTCTTGCTCATGGACACTTCGACACTTGGTCAGGTGGAACCGGGGATCGAACCACCAACCTTCTGGTTTGTAGACAACCTACATGAACCACTGACCCACTGCCGCAGTAGATTTCTAGTAACGATTAAAACCATTTAAAAATTAAACCCCTGATTAAAACGTTTTCGTTGAATTAATCATAAAACAGGTTGAGTAAACATACATTTTAAAGTTGAAGTCAAGTTTGAGCCAACTTAAAATTATTAATTCAATTAACTTTAAAAATAATTGAGCAAATGTACATTTTAATATTGAAGTCAAGTTTGAGCCGGTTAAAAAATGGTAATTCAGGTAACAATTACTAGAACGAAATTGAGTGAACGTAAAAAATCTGTGGAACTAGTTACTAAATAATAATTAGTTGAAAGCACTTGACATTTTTTACAGTGTAGTAAGAATTAAATTGTAGAGCTCTCTAATTGAATCCTTACTAGTAAAAATGTAATTACGACGAGTAACCCTGGAAACAATTTAAGCTAAAACGGCTTGCCATATTGATATCAACAATTGAATTTGAATGGCAGCCTATGATGACATTTCACTAGTGAAAATACAATGACAGTCAACAATTAGCATTTTAACTAGTGAAAATTGAGTTGTTGATAGGCCTATCAAGAATTCATATCTTGCCATAACGGATGAACGCGCAATTATCTGAGATAACTCAATCCAGCGCTACTAATCATCAACAGCAGGTGTGTTTGAAGAACCTAATTAGCCAGATCATGATTAGCTCGATTATATCTTCTTGGATGTGTCATTTAATCTCAAGCGACATACGAAGAACAGACTCCAGACCAGAGCTCCAGCAATGCATCACTTCTTTTCCATTGTGCTTTCAGTGCTCGCCATTATTGGGCAGCATGTGGGCGTTCAGGCCAGAGACTACAGATCAGAGATGACTGTGCCAAATGGCGGGCCCTGGGGGAATTGGAGGACTTTAAATCTGTGTCCCGATGGCATGTACGCCGTAGGGTTTAGTCTGAGGGTAAGTTGGGCATTGACTCTGTTTTGCTAATATGGGGGTGTTTTAGTGTTTCAAAAGGGCAAAACTGTGGAGTTTTATTTAATTATCTCCAGGAAACTGCTTTTTTTTAAATTATTATTTTTAGTGTCAGTAATCTTAAAGGGCATGCTGATAAATGTTATTTACTAGGTTAGAGTTAGCTCCCTTTCAAATGAAAGATTGTCTCAATGTTGTTGTTTTTTAAGGTGGAAAGGCCTGGTGGTGACGATACAGCGCTCAATGGGATTCGTCTTCTCTGTGCTGATTGGTCCAAAGGAGTTTTACGTGACATGATCCCAATCGAGTCCCACTCAGGATTGTAATGGACTCTAATTATTAACAATTCTTGGTTGTTTTAAGCTAAAGTAAATGGAGTTTATTTT
This sequence comes from Pseudorasbora parva, assembly GCF_024679245.1. NCBI lineage: Eukaryota > Metazoa > Chordata > Actinopteri > Cypriniformes > Gobionidae > Pseudorasbora > Pseudorasbora parva. The sequence goes on from NC_090189.1 coordinate 2,879,239, forward strand.
TATATATATATTTATTTGATCAAGAAATGTGTCCTTGTCTGTTCTTCAGCTGGGGTGATTGGACAAATGTTAAAGTGTGTCCTTCTGGATATTTGACCGCTTTCCAGCTGAGAGTTGAAGGTCGCCAATTAGGAGATGACACGGCTGCAAACAACGTCAGGTGAGCATGAGGAAGCGTATGGGTAGCAATATTCAGTTTGACATGTAATATGCGACCTGACAATGCAATATGTAAAATGGTGATTTATTTAATTAAATATTGGAAAAAGTATATGCAACATTTGAAGTTGATTAATTCTGAGCCAAATAGTTTGGTAATTTGTTTTAATTTAGGAATGGCAAATGTATGTTATATTTTAAGTAGCATTTCTGCTCCAACCTTTGCCCATTTGTATGGCAAATTTAAATACAGAAATGCATTGCCATTTTACAGATTACATTTTAAACTGAATATTGCTACCCATTAACCCATTCTTTATTTTATTAGATTCACTAGGCTGTATTTCTCAACTTAAAGAGGGGCTGAAACACCCAGTTTCAGTCAATCTTGAGTACCTATAGAGTAGTATTGCATCCTTCATATCTCCGAAAAGTCAGAGGGGGAATGCCGCTGTGAACTTGTGTGTGGATTGTGCAAATCTGATGCCTATCCTAAAAGTTTGAATGGAGGATGGAGTTTTTTTTCCTTCCCTTAACGTACTAATGTTAAATGTCGACAGGATTAACAAACGCCTACGTTGGCTTCAACGAACTGAAAAAAACATGAGGTTTTAGATTGACGCAAATGATTACATATGAGGCAGTGTATAGACTAAAAGGACTGTCTTAGCTTTATTTATTAGTTTTGTATCGTAGTTTTAGACAAATTGTGCAAATTAAGACCATCTTAAGGATTGTTGCTGTGTTTATAAAATTAATAAAACCGATCATGTTTGAGCGTGACTTTCTGTTATAAGGCTGTATTTCAGCAACTTTTGTCTTTGAATGGCTCCGGTCAGTACCTCAGGTCCAAGGCGTAGATTAGACCCACGACGTGTCAGCAGGCGCGCTAAATATAAGCAGGAGAATCATTGCAAAGTGTTCAGGCTAATGTCTTGTGTTTATTCCACAAGATTTATTGATAAGCTGTTTGAGTTCTAATTATTTTCGACTTTCACTTTCCCTGCTTTAGGGCTGCACGTCTTCAAGTTTTTCATTAACCGTTAACCGAGGCCCTTAGCGGTTAATACTCGGTTAACCATAGTGTGCGTCAGGGTTATTTTTAGTTTATTAATCTGACGACCGCCATCTCCGTAGTGAACGTGCCTATAGAGAGAAATGCACATCATGGATTACATAATCAGAGAGTAGCCTATTTCTTTTCGTTTTAAATTGTTAAAAGACGTTTCAAGCTTGCTTAAGATATTTCATTTTTGTGAGGCGTACGCGGAGTTTCGTTAAATAAGGATGAGATGCGCTCCGGTTCACGAGCAATGCGAGTGGCCGCGAGGGCGCCGTCATGATTAGGGCATGTAGTAAAATATGCAGCCGAGAATGATTCACTCAGCGTTTGACTCGCGTGGCTGAGCCTCTCCCGGCAGAGTTCAAGCATCTGTGGACTCGTTCCTTCAACTCTGGCCATCTTGCTTTCAGTCCGCGATTAAGCTTTCTTTGTTTTCTTCATTACAGTTAAAGTAACCTCTGCTTTTCTCACTTCAAACTTTCTTTCTGCTCCGTTATGCACAGCGCGTGCGGCTCTGCTTCTGCCCTAATGCGACTTATAGTCCAGTGCGACTTATGTTATTTTTCTCTTCATGACGCATTTTTTTGACTGATGCGACTCATACTCCAGAGCGACTTATAGCCTGAAATGCGGTAAGCACTGCATTGCAATACTTGCATTTTGCCCCGTCACTCATTTTTAAAGTGCTCCCACGCTTTCTTTGCCTGCTTAGAAAGCTGGTCATGACTTCTTCTTGTGGATATCACAAATGTCTGGGAGCGCTCTGGCGGTCTCTAGGGGTGCAAACGTATATTACAACTAAATTCAAAGCACGTCATTGACGCCACTTAACCGAGCAAAATGTTTCACTCGGTTACGCAATTTAACGGTTAATCATGGACACCTACCATGCTGTGCATGACCATGCGTCTGAGGCGGCTGCTTATTGCACTGGGACTGCAGGCTTGGCTTCAATTTTAATTAAATTATTCTCTAATCGGTTGCATATTATGTCATATATATCCAGTGACTGCTGTACTGTATTTCACCTGTTTTGTTGTAAATGTGGGTCATGTGGCATAAACTGAAGTCCATTATAAACGCTAGAGCTTGTCATTCTGGTTTTGTAAGTTGTTTTTTTTGTTTTGTTTTTTTTGTGTAACTGATTGTATAGTCTGGAAATATTAAATCAGACTCAGTCGTGTTGTGATCATGTGACTGACATCCTATCCAACAGCACAATTAGATATTGGATCATTGTCACATCTGGACTTTTTTTTCTTCTCTAGGTTCAGATGCTCTGATGGTGCTGCGCTGGAGGGTGACGGCACATCCTGGGGTGATTGGGGAAAGTGGAGCCCAACGTGTTGGGGAAGAGGAATCTGCGGCATCATGACGAAGGTAGAAGACAGACAGGGAGATGGAGATGACACCGCTCTCAATGACGTTCGCATGTACTGCTGTGATTAAGGTGATGTGAATCTCAATCAAACACTTGGACTGACACACACTGCAGATCAACTAAATCTGTTTTCTCTTTCAGGTGTATGACGACAACTGCAAGAAGATCAAATTAATTGTAATTATCATACTATAAGCTAACATGAACCATGTTCTTCAACAGTAACTCTAATGCTCAGTCAGCCGATCGTTATCACAACTGACTTTCAGGACATTTCCTGTACATCCTGCCTATTATTGGAGTAAAGTCCTGAATTTCTGCTGTTAGTCAAAACTGGTGCCAAACATCAGGAATAAAGACTTTCTAAACTGGCCTTGTTGTCGTTTCATTGTTTTGCACATCACTTGTTCATTAGTAGAGCAGATGGTTTGATCTAAAGTAATTGTCTTATCCGTTCATCGTGCATTGCCTGGGAATGACCAGTACTGCATAAACACGGATCTTGACAACTCTAAACTTTCGAGACACAACTAAAGTCTTTCCTTTATTTATTTTTAGCTAAAATGGTACAATGCAGATCCTGCATATGGTGCCACAATTTCAAGCATTATACACGAAGTTAGCTGGCAAGCCGGACCAACATCAAGATGTTTGGTCTGGAAACTCACCATTGACAGCTCAATCTGAGGGGCGGATAAACGGTCGTCTTTCAAACTCCCTCTGCACGCGATAGGATAGTGCTACACCAACCAGAGCAACGAAGGTGAAACAGAGCTGGCTGACAGATTAAACATTCACCGAATCCGGTCGGCTAAACTCCGAACACATCTTCCCTTCTTAAGAATGACTTCAGTGCCGTTCTTTTCTCAGAGAAAAGCTTAACTCCAAGTCTTCCAGAGTCGCGGTCAAAGCTGATTCGAAAGACCGCCGCCGTTCGCCAGTTTCTGTGTTTACTAGAAGCACGCAAACGCAACTTGGCCGTCGTCATTATGGCCCCGCCCACTGACTCTATACGCGATGTGATTGGCCTGGCAAGAGTTAGGCGAATACCGCTCAGAAGGGTATTGAGAGTTGCTAGACGACACTTGCGAGCAGATTAAATTTGCTGCCGCTAGGGTGCGTCTAGATTTCTAGGCTACTGTTAAGTGTTAAAAACAACCCAATTTGGGTTATCTAGAACAAACGCATGTTGGGTTTTGTTTAACCCAGCATTTTTAAATACTAGTCTTTAATTCATGTAATGTCTGGATAAACCTAAAACGACTTTATAATAACACAACCACTGGTTTCAATATTCTACAGTAGGGCTGTCCTCGACTAAGGATTTAGAAATCGTCAGTCGGCCAGATGTGTAATGCGCAGTCGGCACGGATCTGGTCCATTATCATTTAACTGATGCCGACAGTGAGCCAACAGTGGCGCATTTCAGCCGGAATCGGCCCAACTGTGCTTGCTTTCTGGGCGTAAGACGGTGTGTAACTCTGTTTGTTTGTCCGAGTTAGCGACAGTAACTAAGGGGGGCCGATTTGATTCGCAATAGAAGATTAGTGAAGCGGTGTTTGCTAAGAAGCGTCTAGCATTATCATGAGAGCGTTGTAAGTTGATGTGTTTGGTTTTTGTTATTGTTTTTCATTTTTGCTTTTACTTTGAATTTGGTTGTCTGACATTTTAACATCAGTTGTCAGACCGACAGTGTAGTTATTTTGTATGGGACCAGATTCCCGCCAATTGCGGTCACGCATAAAATACTGAACAATACCAAAGCTGGGTTCTGGGAATATGCAGGACAACAAACAAACAAACAAAACAGAGAGTAGCACCGAGTCGCCATTGAGCAGAGCCATCTACAATAGAAATAACTTACAAATAAGTTAATGTATATTGTTATAAACACATTATTTGGGACGTGCACATGTGACTTACTCCCACCTCTGCTTGTGTCTTATATCTTTCCACAAACTCTTGTTGGGCTGTGACACTCGTGGTGGCTCTGACAAAAAAAATTAACAAAGCAATTATGAAATATATTATTAAAATACGAAAATACATATTGTAATAAGTGATAGAAACATCTAACATGGACACTACTAACACATGTAATTTGTCTGCTAATTTTTGCCAGCCAAATTTTGTTGGTCCTGCATACCTTTACTCTGTCCTCCTCTTGTCAGGGTCTGCTGTTAGTGTTTGTATGTTCATTTATATGGTTTATGAGGACAAAAATGTATATAATGACATGGGTATTACAACGTAAACATGATTTATGACGATATCTGTGTCCTAGCACTAAAACATACTAAATGGTGTTTTTTGAAATTCAAAAAATGCCAGAAGTTTTCTGTGATGGGTAGGGTTAGTGAAGGGGGATATATTAAACAGTTTGTACATTAGAAAAACCATTATGCCTCTGGAGAGTAACCATACACCACCTATCCAAGTGTGTGTGTGTGTGTGAAAGAGATTGTGTGTAAGTGTGAGAGAGTGCAATCGTGAGTTTTGTTTCTCCCCCTGCCGTTCCCACACGAGGTTGCAATTCTTAAATGTGATCTAACAAAGGTAAAGAAAAAATATTAACCACATATGCTGTTTATATTACTTGTAATTGAAGTAAACATCTGTTGAGTATTTTAACATAAAATTTTTGATTGTGTTGAATTAAAAGCCCAAAAATGCAGCGGGTCCACCAGACCCACGAACACTGGCTGAGTAACAAAAATATGAACACCACACAAGGGTTAAATCATTAACTAAATGTTGAATCGTTTCACTAGTTAAAATGCTGTATTTGCACAAGTGAAATGTCACCAATAGGCTGCCGTTCAAATTGTTGATATCAATATAATTTAATTGCTAGGGGGAGAAAAATACTTTTAGATATGATTGTTACTAGTAAGAAAGACATTTTAGATATCTGAAATGATATTGATATCAACAATTGAATTTAAATGGCAGCCTATGGTGACATTTCACTAGTGAAAATACAATAACAGATATCAATAATCAGCATTTTAACTTTAGTGAAAATATGATGTCAAGAACTCATATCCTGTGAATGAACAGACCTTTTTCACAAAAAACGGAAACATGTCACTGACGCGTAGGCGTTCTTCCGCTTCGCGCTTATACTCGGCTAAATGTATACCAGCAGAGTGTTTTCTCTGAGCCTTTTCAACCTGCCAAAGGTCACCTTTGCTGATGTGGCGAAAATAGTGGACGCAAATTCCTCCACCAAGACCAATAAACTGGACAAAGGCTACAAATTTCGCAGACACCATAAACACCATTAGAGGATGCTGATGTATCACATTTTAAACCACTTAAAACATGTTGTTTTGCAAAGACTAACAATAAAAAGTTTCAATATGGCAAGAAAACTAGCAAATGATGTGTACATTTTATAACACAGCTGTAATGTTTAGACGTTATTTAAACCTTACCTGCGGGTGGGTGTGTCACATAATCATGATCCATATTAACAGCTGCACTGTTGTCATCCGCCTGGGAGGGACCAGCTGACGTTTGTTCACCCTTTCAAAATACAGACTCCCTTTTGAGTGGTACTGTAAAATTGTTCCAAGGGAAAAGGCTTGGGAAAACACCACTTTTAAGGCGACTGATGGTTGTTCCACCGGAGTAATCCTCCTTGGCAAAGTGTCTGCTACAGACGTAAATGCTGCCTTTTCTCACTGAGAAATCCGGCCTTTCTTCTCTTCTAACAGCATGAATCCACACATTTCTTGTTGCTTGATCAGACGGAAATGAGTGAAAAGACAGGTATGGTTGTTTTTGGGTACAACACGAACAACCCGGGACACAACAAAACCCTGTTTTTTTGACTCACCCATTTTTGCATTTCCCGCTAGCTACTACTACGGTAGCAGGAAGTGTCTTTGCACGTCCTTAACTAACTTCCGGTTAAAAATGCGGAAGTGTGAAAAAGCTCTATAAAAGTCAAAACGGCTTGCCATAACACATGACCGCGCAATTATCTGAGAACTCAATCCAGCGCTACTAATCATCAACAACAGGTGTGTTTGAAGAACCTAATTAGCCAGATCATGATTAGCTCGATTATATCATCTTGGATGTGTCATTTGATCTCAAGCGACTTACGAAGAACTGACTTCAGACCAGAGCTTCAGCAATGCATCACTTCTTTTCCATTGTGCTTTCACTGCTCGCCATTATTGGGCAGCATGTGGGTGTTCAGACCTCAGAGAGACGTTCTGAGAGGAGCTTAACCAGACAATACAGCTCAGTGCTGTATGTGACGAATGGAGGGAAATGGGGGACTTGGAGGTATTTTAGTCGGTGTCCCAGTGGCATGTACGCCGTAGGGTTTAGTCTGAGGGTAAGTTGGGCATTGACTCTGCTTTGCTAATATGGGGGTGTTTTAGTGCTGCAAAGGTTCAAAACAGAGGAGTTGTTGTTATTTAATTATCTCCAGGAAACTGTGCCTGAACACTTTTATTTTTTTGTCTTTTAATGCTAAAGGGCATGATGATAAATGTAATCTACTATGGGTTAGGTTAGAGTTCAATCCCTTTCAAATGAAAGATGTTGTTTTTTAAGGTGGAAAGGCCTGGTGGTGATGATACAGCGCTCAATGGGATTCGTCTTCTCTGTGCCGATCGGTCCAAAGGAGTTTTACCTGACATGATCCCAATCGAGTCCCACTCAGGATTGTAATTGACTCAGATTAACAATTCTTGGTTGTTTTAAGCTAAAGTAAATTGAGTGTCTTTTTGATTTGACCATGAAATGTGTCCTTGTCTGTTCTTCAGCTGGGGTGATTGGACAAATGTTAAAGTGTGTCCTTCTGGCTATTTGACCGCTTTCCGGCTGAGAGTTGAATCTCCCCAATTAGGAGACGACACGGCTGCAAACAACATCGGGTGAGCGTGAGGAAGCGTATGGGTAGCAATATTCAGTTTGACATGTAATATCTGCCAATTTATTTCACTAAATGTACTACTACAATATGCAACATTTGAGCGTAGAGTTAATTTGACATTAATCAGAGCCGAAGGTTTGGTAATTTGTCACTTAAACTGTTAACACAGTGATAACAGAAATCTGTGAGGGCTAAACTGTGGATCGTTATCATTGCTTTGGGGGAAAAATGCCTTCAGTGATGTTATGACCGCTAGAGGTCAGCTGTATAAGGGGAAAGGAAGAGTCTCACTACCAGAGAGATTGACAAATTCTGAATCTAATTACCAAAGACACTAGATGTAGATGAATGCCTTTTCCAGTGTCCGTCTTTCAATTCATCACCATCCATTCAAAATAGGGAACCTAAGGAATAAGTGTGTACTGTAAATGTGGGTTATGTGACATAAACTGCAGTCCATTATAAACACGTGTGTCAATCTGGTTTTGTAAAAAAAAATTCTTTTTCTCCCTTATCGCTCTCCAGGTTCAGATGCACTGATGGTACTGAGCTGGAGGGTGACGGCACATCCTGGGGTGATTGGGGAGGCTGGACCCCACCGTGTCCCGAAAGAGCAATCTGCGGCCTCAGCACGAAGGTAGAAGACAAACAGGGAGATGGAGATGACACCGCTCTCAATGACGCTTACATGTTCTGCTGTGATTAAGGTGACGTGAATCTCAATCAAACACTCAGACTGACACACTGCAGATCAACTAAATCTGTTTTCTCTTTCAGGTGTATGATGACAGCAAGAAGATCAAAGTAATTATCATACTATAAACTAACATGAACCATGTCATTAAACGGTAAATCTAATGCACAGTCAGCTTGTCATTATCACAACTGGACTTTCAGGACATTTACTGTACATCCTGCCTATTATTGGAGCAAACACTCCTGAATTTCTGCTGTAAGACAAACCTGGTGCTAAATATCAGGAATAAAGTCTTTCTAAACCATGCCTTGTTTTGCACATCACTTCTACATCAGTAGAGCACGTGGTAGCTGGTCAAGTGACTTAGGTGAAATAATAAACTGGGTGGTGTTACAAAAATTGTACATTGGGTAGTGATCATTTTCCAAAATTAAGTAGAAGCGTAAACAATGAAGTACAGGAAAGTGGAGGTATTAGGATAAATAAGAAGGAAGGAAGACTGACTTATTTCTAGACTAAGATTGGGACATACAGGACTTAATTCAACAATGCATACAATAGGAACTCATCCTACAGGTTTATGTGACTTTTTAGAAACTGTGGACCATATACTTATTAAGAGGATAATGAAAGAATTTCAGAAGAAAGGTGAGAAACAATTAACATTAAAGAACTCAGTAGGGGGTAGATTAATAATATCACTTTTAAATGGAACCAATAAAGTTTATAGATGGGTTATTATTATTCCTCTCTGGAATTTGATGGATTTGGGCTGTGGATGGAAGAGCTGAACACGCAGCAACATTGAAAGCATGTGTTCTGATTATTCTAGTAGGGATATAATGTCTCGGATTCATAACATCTTAAGAATGTGAACTGCCCAATTAAAGCTTGGGACATACTGTGCAAGACCAAATAAATGTGTTCGTTTTCTCGAGGTGGCAAGAACAAAGTTCGTTCTTGCCAGTTGCAGGGGCTGATCATCTGCGGTTCTCTGCATTAACCACGCCCACATTAACTATATGACCAATCACACAATAGTACACGCAAGAAAAAAGTTCTTGCTCTCTGGGCTGTGAGAACAAAACGGCGTCGTTTTGTTCTCACAGCCCTGGTTTGGGAGTTCTCGCAGCTTGTTCTCGACACATCATCTGAGCAGAACTTTTTTCGTGTGGGTGTCCGAGAACTTTTGTGTGATTGGTCATACATTTACAGTGTTGGGCAAGCTACTTGGAAAATGTAGTGAGCTAAGCTACCAGTTACTCTACATTAAATTAAGCTTCACTACACTGAAGCTAAACCCCTGGGAAATGTAGCAAGCTAAGCTACAGCAACTTGACAAAAGCAGTTTACTACATCTAAGCTACTTTTTATTTATTTTTATATTGAAACAACTTCATTCATATCAATGCTATCTCAGTGATCAATAAAAGTCAAGCATATAGACATGCATTTTTTTTGTTATTCAAAAATTGTCCGAAATCAATTCGGCAACAAAAACATGTGATCCCTAATATTAACATAACCAGGGGCCTATTGCACAAAACTAGGATAAGGGATTAAGCCAGGATATCTTGGGGATCTTGTAATTTTTATGCAAAATTTAGTACACCGCTGTCATGTAAACATACCCTGAAGGCAAACTCATACCAAGAACGATAACGATAATGAAAGATAACTGTACATTAGCGGATAAATTGAGCCAGGATCACCAAAATATCCCAGCTTCATCCCTAGTACTGTGCAATAGGCCCCTGGTGTCGAGTGTGTGTGTGTTCATCTGTATGTGTATGATATGCATACACAACTGTGTATTTGCATTTATGCTCAATTTAGACTTGGGCACTTTTGCAGGACAAACTGTAAGTTAATTTACAACTCAACTTGTACAAAAAAGTCCAGTCCAGAAAGTAAAGTAGCAAAATAATTAAGACCTGCTCCAAACAGTACCAAAAAAAAAACGTCTGTGTGTGTTCTATCTCCCACACACATGAAACAAGTTTCATTCATTCATTCATATCAAGAGGTGGCCAGGCTGGACCCCGATACTTTCAACAAGAGGTGTTTATTCAAGGGACACAAAACTTTGCAGTTTCTCTTTTGTCACCGCGCGGACGATGCGCGTACTACAGCGAATTGAGCGCTAGGAGAAAAAAAACGTCAACTAGATTGTGCGAATGTGCACGCGCCTATCCCGTCTTTACGCGCTCACTGCCAAATGAGTACTTTGAAAGGCTCGCGCGCGCATCTGTGCGTATCTTTGAAAGGCTCACGCGCGCATCTGTGCGTATCTTTGAAAGGCTCACGCGCGCATCTGTGCGTATCTTTGAAAGGCTCGCGCGCGCATCTGTGCGTATCTTTGAAAGGCTCACGCGCGCATCTGTGCGTATCTTTGAAAGGCTCGCGCGCGCATCTGTGCGCGTCTGCGCGAGACAGAAAGGAATGTAGAAAGTGAAGTATATCCGCGTTCTTATCAGTTGTGTTTCCAATTTGAGCTTGATCCTCAGAAATGCTTGTGGAAATGTAACGTTAGCTTGTGTGGACGCTACCGAACTACTTGATCAACAGAAGAGCTTCGCTACTGAAAAGCTATTTCATTGAGAAAACAGCGACGCTACCACCAGGCTACTGAAAACTGTAGTTAAGCTAGTAGCGTCACTACTTGTAGCGACGCTAATGCCCAACACTGTACATTTAAAGTAGGAGGGGTTAATGGGGAGAAACGCAGATGATCACCAGCTGCTTTTCTCGTGAAGTATGGAATGTATTCAGAGCCGATCCTGACCTCCCTGGGGCCCTAAGCAAAATTCTGCTAAGGGGCCCTCCTACCTGACCCGTGAGCTTTGTAAACCATTTGCCATTGCCATGCAGTAACACCTGACACCTCAGTGCTCCCTCGTTTGAACAAAACAGTCAAAGAATGAGGTTCAAACAAACAATATTTACTGAACATTATTTTCTAAAGAATCTTAAGATAGTACTTGCTGAAGAAGACGACTTAACTGTTGGTGAATCTGGCTGTACTAGGTCTGTGCTATTACTGGCTGAGGCTGGATGTGGATCATCTGGGTCTGTGCTAGTACTGGCAGATGATCCAACATCTCCTCTTACAAACTTAAGCGTAGCACCTGCAAATTATAGATAACAAATTGTATAAGCTGCATCAGACCCATTCAAACTGGCTCCCCCAGATTTCCTTTTATACATTTTCAAATATAAAATACTATTTATACTATGGCTTGGCTCTTGTAATGTTTAACTAGTGAACTAGTGATTCAGATATTAATAATCTCTGTGAGTGATGACATCATTGTTGATATCAAGAATTCACTTTTGTACAAAATAACATGTAATCCCTGATATCAATAAGATAGTGTTACTAGCAAAAAATTCCACACCTAATATCAAGAATTCACATTGTAAATAGTGAACATTTAATAATTGATATTAAAAATGCATAAATTGTGAATGAATAAAAGCTAAAATGGCTTGCCATAGGATGCTACTGTTCGACACCCTGAACATAAACTACCTCCCTTTTCTCACTTCTGTGAGAACTCCCCTATAAACATCTGACTCCTAATATAGCTGATGCCCGTTCCACACTTTGTGAGGATCAGTCAAACCACTCTATATTATCCTCTGAACACTTGCTGCCGCTTCATTAACGAAAAATAACACTCATCTGCAGCGTTTTAAATACTATGTCCCATATACGGGAATTACAACCTACTTGTAAAGTGTATAATGTTATTTACACAAGTTCAGAACGTTACCTTTTTTCAAAATTCTGGCTAAACAAGCATTATAAAGTCCTGTTGCCGTGTTCAAATTACCGCTTATTTGAGCTCCCCTCAGGGTCGTTCTGGATTTTCTTGATAAACTCTCGAGCTTCGTACGGTGTTCTGAAGGTATGGGTTTGTTCATTGTGCGTTACCAACAGCCTGATCACTCCGTGTCGAATCCCCAAGGTGCCAGTTCCTGACGGATTGAGTCGACTTGTTTCCGCAGTTGGTGAATTCCGGTGGCCAAGTCAGCATAAAACCTTACTTGCTGATTTTTGTACCGAATGTCTTTTTTAGCCCGTAAAGCTGCGATGACTGACTGTTTATCCTTGTAGTTTAGGAACCGCATTATCAATGTTCTCGGCGGCGCCTTCGAGTCCCTCGTTGGTCCAATTTGGTGTGCTCGTTCAATAATACCTGAGGATTGTAGGCTTACACTATCCAGTACCTCTGGAATCCACTTCTCCAGAAAGGAGCATGGATCCCGCCCCTCGGCACCCTCCGGCAGGCCTACCAGTCTCAAGTTATTTAAGCGGGATCTGGTTTCCAAGTCCAAGAGTTTATCCTCCAGAGTCTTATTTTTTGTCTCCAACTTGTTTACTTTCACTTGCAATTGGGCTACATCGTCCTCTGCGTTTGAAAGTCGCAATTCCGCCTGCGACACTCGTTCAGTGCAGTTGCTTATATCTTTCCTCATACTTTCTATCGCTGCCATAAATCCCGTCAAATCTTGAAGAAAATTCAGTTTTCAAGGAGTTTATAGCAGCCAGAATTGCTTCTGCCTTCCCACCTTCGAATGTCCCTTCTCCACTACCGCTGGCCTCATCTCCTGTAACTTCTTCGTTATTTTTCTGCGTATGACCACAAACGCGGTAATCAGTTAGCTTTGGTTGCTTTGTCGATTTACTACTTTCTTTGCTTGATTTGCCAGAATTCGCCATTGTAGTATTCACACCAGCACTATTCTACCACGTTTTGATGCAAATGTGAGTGTTTTTTAGTAGAAATGGTAATAGCAAAAGCGGAGCCGCGTGTGGCACGTCTTCTCAGGTGGCCGCCATAACCGGAAGTCTCCTACAACACTTCTATTGCATGTTTAATATAAATATATAATTCATGTAGCTAGTTTGTTGCATTTAATCAGCCTAATTTAAAATGAATACATACAAGAGCTCGTCTGACTTCTCCAATATCATGCGGAAGGATCTGTATTGCTCGTTTGATTTCGCGGAAGGATTATTACAGATCAAAGGACTTCGCGCAGTTCGTGGTTTTCACCACAGCAGCAGCAATTTTGAGGGTGCAGTTCACGCGTCAGGTAAGTGGTAATGATTAAATTGCAGACAAATTTGTCAAACATATTAGGCTTGTGTGGATATTTAATGTTAGAAGTGAAGTAAGTAATATATCCAAGGGAAACAGGGATTAGCTATTTAAGTGATGTCTGTCAAGTTCACAGAGTCGTCACCGAATTAATGCTCCTATGAAACTAATGTCTTTCTCTCATTAGCTATAGGCCAAGGTGTTGATTTGTTTACCAAACGTCTAATGTAGGCCGCTATTTAGGGTTATATGGTTGTGTTGAACATGATTTTTCGTGTTCCAACTTGTGAAATTGTCCCGTAAAGTTAAGAGACTGAGATAACCACGAATACTATGATAAAATGGCACTCGTTTTCAAGCGGGACAAATTCTAAACAGCATAAGAGAAAGAAAGCCATATGTTCAATTTAGGGTAAAAAAAACCTACTTTAGTTTGCATCTTTAGTTTAGTCACACATGCAAATACATTCTTAATATTGATAAAATGTTAAAAGAGCATAATTTGATTTTTTTTAAATAAATTTTCCCCTTGCTTTCTTCAACAGGGTGTGACCAAAATATCCACTGATCCATTTAAAGCAATTAATCCAACGCCGTGGTACAACGAGCACACACGGGCCCTTAAAACAGCAGCCAGAAAAATGGAGCGCAGCTGGAAGAAAACAAAACTGGAGGTTTTTCGCAATTTGTGGAAAGAGAGCATGATGGCATATAGAAAGGCCATAAAAACTGCTAGATCTGCTTATTTCTCAACTCTTTTAGAAGAAAACAAACACAACCCTAAGTATTTATTCGATACAGTGGCTAAATTATCAAAAAATAAAGCTTCAACTTCTGATGTTTGTAAACAACACAGCAGTAATGACTTTATGAACTTCTTTACTAGTAAGATTGATAATATTAGGAATAAAATTATAACCATGCAGCCGTCTACTACAGTATCACTTCAGACAGAGCATTGTAGTGTCACTGAGGAAATATTACACTCATTCACTACTATAGGAGGAGAAGAACTGGCTAAACTTGTTAAATCATCGAAATCAACAACATGTATGCTTGACCCTATACCGACTAGGCTATTAAAAGAGATACTTCCAGAGGTCATAGATCCTCTGCTTAATATCATTAATTCATCTTTGACATTAGGATATGTACCGAAAACTTTTAAGTTGGCTATAATTAAACCACTTATTAAAAAATCGCAACTTGATCCTAAAGAATTAGTCAATTACAGGCCAATCTCGAATCTACCGTTTCTATAAAAAATACTAGAAAAGGCAGAGTCTTCACAATTATGTTCCTTTTTAGAAAGAAATGGTATATGTGAGGATTTCCAGTCAGGATTTAGACCGTATCATAGTACTGAGACTGCTCTAATTAGAGTTACAAATGATTTACTCTTATCATCTGATCGTGGTTGTATCTCTCTATTAGTGTTACTCGATCTTAGCGCTGCATTCGATACTATCGATCACAATATTCTTCTGAATAGAATCGAAAATTATGTTGGCATTAGTGGAACTGCTTTGGCATGGTTTAAATCGTACTTATCTGACCGTTATCAGTTTGTAGCAGTAACTGAAGAGATGTCACACCGATCACAAGTTCAGTATGGGGTACCGCAAGGCTCAGTGTTAGGACCGTTGCTTTTCACCCTGTATATGCTACCACTGGGAGATATCATTAGGAAACATGGCGTTAGTTTTCATTGTTATGCTGACGATACTCAGCTCTATATTTCCTCACGCCCTGACGAAACCTACCAATTCACAAGATTAACGGAATGCATAGCTGATATAAAAAATTGGATGAATAGTAATTTCCTGCAACTTAATTCAGATAAAACTGAATTTTTAATTATTGGACAGAAAAGCTCCACAAGTAGTAACCGAGAATACTGTCTAACACTTGATGACTGCTCTGTCAAGCCCTCGTCGTCAGTGAGGAACCTGGGTGTGCTCTTTGATACCAATCTTTCATTTGAAAGCCACATTTCTAGCATCTGTAAAACCGCATTCTATCATCTTAAAAATATATCTAAATTACGGCACATGCTTTCAATGCAAAATGCTGAACAGTTAGTACATGCGTTCATGAGCTCAAGGCTAGATTATTGTAATGCTCTACTGGGTGGTTGCCCTGCTCGCTTAATAAACAAACTCCAGCTAGTCCAAAATGCAGCAGCTAGAGTTCTTACTAGAACCAGGAAGTATGATCATATTAGTCCAGTTCTGTCAACATTGCACTGGCTCCCTAATAAACATTGCATACATTTTAAAATCTTGCTTATTACTTACAAAGCACTAAATGGTTTAGCTCCCCGGTACTTAAGCGAGCTCTTAACACATTATACTCCATCACATCTATTGCGGTCTCTAAACTCTGGCCAGTTGATAATACCTAGAATATCTAAATCAACTGCAGGCGGTCGATCATTTTCCTATTTAGCTCTTAAACTCTGGAACAGTCTTCCTAGCATTGTTCGGGAAGCAGACACACTCTGCCAGTTTAAATCTAGACTAAAAACACATCTCTTTACTATGGCATACACATAGAACATTTTTAACTTTCATTATTCAATTCAATGGACTGATTGTTAGGCTACATTAACTAGGTCAGCCGGAACCGGGAACACTTCCCATAACACCTGATGTACTCGTTACATCATAAAAAGAGTGACATCTACGCTAATGTTAGTCTCTCTGTTTATCCCGAGGTTTATCCCGGATCTGGGCCCTGTCCGGATCGGATGGTGGACCTGCCTGGACATGACCAGCTCATCCTGGAGTGTCTGCTGAGCCGTGTCAATTGGTGTCTCCTCCGAATTTGCCTCACCGGCACGACATGCTCAAAAAACCCGCCTCCGGCGCAATAATTCCGATCTTTCATGTATTCATACTCTTGTGTAATCGACGCCCCATTCTAAATAAATCCGTCTCTTCCGTGATACCCTGAAATTTTGAATATTCCAATCTAATATGATTTCTGACCTGTAAGGTTGCCAGAACAATTATCTTACACGGTGTGTTAATAGGCCAGAGGAGAACTGGCACCCCGACTGAGTCTGGTTTCTCCCAAGGTTTATTTTTCTCCATCATGCCCTGATGGAGTTTCGGTTCCTTGCCACTGTCGCCTTTGGCTTGGCTTGCTCAGTTGGGGACACTAAAAATATGATTAAAGTTATTCAACTAATTATACAAATAAAATTTATGAATTAGGTTTTATTTAATTCTATAAACTATAATACGGATATGCCAACATTGTCGCTATATGATAAATTAAAATAAGCTGATAACATCACTGTTTTCTCCAGTACGACAGCCAAATCTAATTTTGTTGCAATATTATCCTGTTTGATACTGTGAAGCTGCTTTGACACAATCGTGATTGTAAAAGCGCGATATAAATAAAGTTGATTGATTGATTGACTGATGCTGTCATCAATGCAAAGTTTCTCATCCAAAACAGTCAGTTCTTCTTAAAGGGATAGTTCACCCAAAAATGAAAATTCTGTAATTTACTTACCCTCATGTTGTTCCAAACTGTATGAGGTTTATTCTGCTGAGCACAAAATAAGATATTTTGAAGAATGTTGGTAACCAATCAGATGGAGCAACAATTCACTAGCGTAGTAGGTGAAAAATACTATGGTAGTGAATGGTTGCTCTATCTGCTTTGTTACAAACATTCTTCCAAATATCTTTTATGTTCAGCAAAACAAAGAAAATCATACAGGACTGGAACAACATGTATCTACTTTGACTGTGTGTAGTTTTCAAACTAAAGGTGCATTAAAGACATTAAAGAAAAGGGCTTTGGTCATTTTTTTATTTTAAAGAAATGTGAAATTAATTGTTATGAAAATGTATTGTTTGTATGACAAATGTTATATATGTGGATGATACAATGTGTTTTTATCCTCACTATAACATTGTATTGCATAACCATTGCATTTTAGCGCCACTGCAATTTCTAGTAATGATTAAAAGCATTTAAAAATGAAACCCTGAATTAAAACGTTTTCGTTTAATTGATCATAAAACAGGTTGAGTTAACATGCATTTTAAAGTTGAAGTCAAGTTTGAGCCAACTAAAAATTATTAATTCAATTAACTTTAAAAATAATTGAGCAAACGTACATTTTAAAATTGAAGTCAAGTTTGAGCCGGTTAAAAAATGGTAATTCAGATAACAATTACTAGATAAGGAAATTGAGTGAACGTAAAAAATCTGTGGAACTAGTTACTAAATAATAATTAGTTGAAAGCTCTTGACATTTTTTTACAGTGTAGTAAGAATTAAATTGTAGAGCTCTCTAATTAAATCCTTACTAGTAAAAATGTAATTACAGCGAGTAACCCTGGAAACAATTTAAGCTAAAGTGGCTTGCCATATTGATATCAACAATTGAATTTGAATGGCAGCCTATGATGACATTTCACTAGTGAAAATACAATGACAGTCAACAATTAGCATTTTAACTAGTGAAAATTGAGTTGTTGATAGGCCTATCAAGAATTCATATCTTGCCACAACGCATGAACGCGCAAGACCTGACAACTCAATCCAGAACTCAATCCAGCGCTACTAATCATCAACAACAGGTGTGTTTGAAGAACCTAATTAGCCAGATCATGATTAGCTCGATTATATCATCTTGGTTGTGTCATTTGCTCTCAAGCAACGTACGAAGAACTGACTTCAGACCAGAGCTTCAGCAATGCAGCACTTCTTTTCCATTGTGCTTTCACTGCTCGCCATTATTGGGCAGCATGTGGGCGTTCAGGCCTTAGAGAGACGTTCTGAGAGGAGCTTAACCAGACAATACAGCTCAGTGCTGTATGTGACGAATGGAGGGAAATGGGGGACTTGGAGGTATTTTAGTCGGTGTCCCAGTGGCATGTACGCCGTAGGGTTTAGTCTGAGGGTAAGTTGGGCATTGACTCTGCTTTGCTAATATGGGGGTGTTTTAGTGCTGCAAAGGTTCAAAACAGAGGAGTTGTTGTTATTTAATTATCTCCAGGAAACTGTGCCTGAATACTTTTATTTTTTTGTCTTTAATACTAAAGGGCATGACGATTAATGTTATCTACTATGGGTTAGGTTAGAGTTCAATCCCTTTCAAATGAAAGATTGTCTCAATGTTGTTGTTTTTTAAGGTGGAAAGGCCTGGTGGTGACGATACAGCGCTCAATGGGATTCGTCTTCTCTGTGCCGATCGGTCCAAAGGAGTTTTACCTGACATGATCCCAATCGAGTCCCACTCAGGATTGTAATGGACTCAGATTATTTACAATTATTGGTTGTTTTAAGCTAAAGTAAATTGAGTGTCTTTTTGATTTGAAAATTGATTTGATCATGAAATGTGTCCTTGTCTGTTCTTCAGCTGGGGTGATTGGACAAATGTTAAAGTGTGTCCTTCTGGATATTTGACCGCTTTCCGGCTGAGAGTTGAATCTCCCCAATTAGGTGACGACACGGCTGCAAACAACGTCGGGTGAGCATGAGGAAGCTTATGGGTAGCAATATTCAGTTTGACATGTAATCTGTGACAATGCAATATGCAGACTGCCAATTTATTTCACTAAATGTACTTTTGCAATATGCAACATTTGAGCGTAGAGTTACTTTGACATTAATCAGAGCCGAAGGTTTGGTAATTTGTCACTTAAACTGTTAACACAGTGATAACAGAAATCTGTGAGGGCTAAACTGTGGATCATTATCATTGCTTTGGGGAAAAAATGCCTTCAATGATGTTATGACCGCTAGAGGTCAGCTGTATAAGGGGAAAGGAAGAGTCTCACTACCAGAGAGATTGACAAATTCTGAATCTAATTACCAAAGACACTAGATGTAGATGAATGCCTTTTCCAGTGTCCGTCTTTCAATTCATCACCATCCATTCAAAATAGGGAACCTTAGGAATAAGTGTGTACTGTAAATGTGGGTTATGTGACATAAACTGCAGTCCATTATAAACACGTGTGTCAATCTGGTTTTGTAAAAATGGTTTTTCTTTTTCTCCCTTCTCGCTCTCCAGGTTCAGATGCACTGATGGAACTGAGCTGGAGGGTGACGGCACATCCTGGGGTGATTGGGGAGGCTGGACCCCACCGTGTCCCGAAAGAGCAATCTGCGCCCTCAGCACGAAGGTAGAAGACAAACAGGGAGATGGAGATGACACCGCTCTCAATGACGCTTACATGTTCTGCTGTGATTAAGGTGACGTGAATCTCAATCAAACACTCAGACTGACACACTGCAGATCAACTAAATCCGTTTTCTCTTTCAGGTGTATGACGAAGACAGCAAGAAGATCAAAGTAATTATCATACTATAAACTAACATGACCCATCTCATTAAACGGTAAATCTAATGCACAGTCAGCTTGTCATTATCACAACTGGACTTTCAGGACATTTACTGTACATCCCGCCTATTATTGGAGCAAACACTCCTGAATTTCTGCTGTAAGACAAACCTGGTGCTAAATATCAGGAATAAAGGCTTTCTAAACCATGCCTTGTAGTTTTGCACATCACTTCTACATCAGTAGAGCACGTGGTAGCTGGTCAAGTGACTTAGGTGAAATAATAAACTGGGTGGTGTTACAAAAATTGTACATTGGGTAGTGATCATTTTCCAAAATTAAGTAGAAGCGTAAACAATGAAGTACAGGAAAGTGGCGGTATTAGGATAAATACAGGGTAAGAAGGAAGGAAGACCGACTTATTTCTAGACTAAGATTGGGACATACAGGACTTAATTCAACAATGCATATAATAGGAAATCATCCTACAGGTTTATGTGACTTTTGAGAAACTGTGGACCATATACTTATTAATTGTAACAACTATTAAGAGGATAATGGGAGTATTTCAGAAGAAAGGTGAGCAACAATTAACATTAAAGAAGAACTCAGTAGGGGGTAGATTAATAATATCATTTTTAAATGGAACCAATAAAGTTTATAGATGGGTTATTATTCCTCTCTAGAATATACTAACGACGGAACTAAGCGCAGTTACAATAGCAAAATATGTGGGAGAGCGCTGCTTTAATGTGACTATATTGTATTGCAATAGGGAGCACTTCAAAGTCAATACCAAACCAAAACTAGTTAGCAAATCATTTCTAATTGAAAGAATTTAATGACAAAATCCGGTTATGATTACACTTAAAATAGTTACAAAATAGATGAATGAGAGAATTTATACCATTAATCGTACCCAGCATGTATAGAATGTTACCTGAGAGATAGAGAGAGAAGAGCCAAGGAAGGCCCCTAGAAGAGACAGCCAGAGCAAAAGACACCGTCAGAGGAAAAAGACCCAGAGCAACAGTTGCAATCTTCTTTTATCCATCCCTTGACCATGTGACTGAAACCCTGAGACATTCAAACTGACCAATCAGACCAAACTTCCCCCACTGTACTACAGGTGTGGCACCATTTGGCCTACAGGCCCTCAACATCTCGTTGTCTTTAGGAATCCCAAACAGCCCCACTGATAAGAGAGAGGGGGGTGAAACACAGTAAAACAAATATCTTTGTTCAAAGAAAAATATCAAATATCTTTGATTTTGGATTCTTTCAAAAGCATGTGTTCTGATTATTCTAGTAGGGATATAATGTCTCGGATTCGTTACCTCTTAAGAATGTGAACTGCCCAATTAAAGCTTGGGACATACTCTGCAAGACCAAATAAATGTGTTCGTTTTCTCGAGGTGGCAAGAACAAAGTTCGTTCTTGCAGTTGCAGGGGCTGATCATCTGCGGTTCTCTGCATTAACCACGCCCACATTAACTATATGACCAATCACACAATAGTTCACGCAAGAAAAAAGTTCTCGCTCTCTGGGCTGTGAGAACAAAACGGCGTTGTTTTGTTCTCGCAGCCCTGGTTTGGGAGTTCTCGCAGCTTGTTCTCGAGACATCATCTGAGCAGAACTTTTTTCGTGTGGGTGTCCAAGAACTATTGTTGGATTGGTCATACATTTAAAGTAGGAGGGGTTAATGCGGAGAAACGCAGATGATCGCCAGCTGCTTTTCTCGTGAAGTATGGAATGAACTGCCTGAACGAACTTTGTTCTTGCCACCTCAAAAAAAAAACACACATTTCTTTGTTCTTGCAGAGTATGTTTTAAGCTTCAGGCGATGTGTCGAGAACAAGCTGAAAAAACCTTTTCAAAACACGGTTAAATTAGAACAGTTAAGTTCTAGGTCTAATTGTAGTAGGCTAATGAAGTAGACAATTTTTGAAGTAGAAAAATTAGCAAATATTTTATTTTAAGAGTTACATGTCTAATATGCAAATGCAAACGTTTTTTTTTTTTTTTGCTTTGTCCTGACATTTCTCAATTCACAACGGCAATAATTCGAGAGGAAGTTGAGTAGTTTACAGTCTATTACTGGCGGCTGAACATTTCTATTATAAAAACAGATGTCTAAGACTTGCGTCTTACATCTTTCCACAAATTCTTGTTGGGTTGTGACATCCCGTGGTCGCTCTGACATTAAAAAAAAAAAAGTTAACAAAGCAATTATAAAATTATCAAAATATGAAAATACATAGTGTAATAAGAGATAGAAACATAGCATGGACACAACCTACGCACACTTTAACAAATGCTGGGTTAGAAACAACCCAAGTTGGGTTGAAACGGGACAAACCCAGGAATTGGGTTGTTTGAACCCAGTGAATGGACCCATTCAAACAGCTCTCTTCTTTTCTGCTTTTTGGCAGACTTTGAGGTGTTCCCTTGCGTTTTAATTTAACATTCAGTTCTGCAAAAGTGAGAAGTAGAGATACTCAGAGAAAACAAAGATCTAAATGAACTAATCATACGATCAGCCGTAAATTTATAAACGTAACAAACTCAATGAAATTACATACAATTAGAGTCAGATTCAATTCAAACATGGAGTCAGATTTAAAATTGGATCTTCACATTTTAATAAATTGCAGTGTCCTTTATAGAAGCGCCTGAAAAAGACAAACACGCAGAAGTCCTTCGACCAGCTGTTGGATTCCTACGTAAAATAATAAATTTGTGTTCAATAAATATATAGCTATAATATATTTAAAATATAAAAATTACATAAACTATATGATGACTTATATTGGTTTACATAAAATACTTTACTTTAACATATTCTTCCATTATTTTGAAAAATTGTTTTGTTACCTTGAACAACACTAAAAACATTAACAAGACCTTTGTCTCAAAATGTATTCAAACATTTTATTGGTTTTCATTTGCTACATAAACTCAACATTTAAAAAAACAAACATATTTAACATAACATTAAATATTAGATCAAATTAGCACAGAATCAACTTCAGTTGCTGGCCTCTACATCCTATTCATCATTAAAAATGGCTTGACTGAACAACCTGCAGTGCAGTCGGCATATAGCCTAGAAATCTAGACGCACCCTAGCGGCAGCAAATCTAATCTGCTGCGAGTGTCGTCTAGCAACTCTCAATACACTTCTGAGCTGTAAACGCCAAACTCTGGTCGGGCCAATCACATCGTGTATAGAGTCGGTGGGCGGGGCCATAATGACGACGGTCGAGTTGCGTTTGCTTGCTTCTAGTAAACACAGAAACTGGTGAACGGCGGCGGTCTTTCGAATCAGCTCTGACCGCGACTCTGGAAGACTTGGAGTTAAGCTTTTCTCTGAGAAAAGAACAAAGAACGGCACTGAAGTCATTCTTAAGAAGGGAAGATGTGTTCGGAGTTTAGCCGACCGGATGCGGCGAATGTTTAATTTATCAACTAGCTCTGCTTCACCTTCGTTGCTCTGGTTGGTGTAGCGCTATCCTATCGCGTGCAGAGGGAGTTTAAAAGACAACCGTGTATCCCGCCCCTCGGATTGAGCCCTGTTAATAATGAGTTTCCAGACCAAACATCTTGATGTGGGTCTGGCTTGTCAGGCTAGTCGGCATATTCATATTTTGTGAATATGCGTGAGGCTTAGCCTAATTATCATCATGAGGTAGTACGGAAAAGAGAGCTCTACTATTCAATTCTTACTAGTAAGAAATGCCATTGTAGAGCTCTACAATTACATCTTTACTAGTAACGCAAGCAGAGCCGGATTAAGTAAATGGACTACACTAGGCAGGCTGCATTTTTTGGGCCCCCCTCCATCGATGTTATTTATTAATTGAAATCTGAAACTTACCAGTTACTAATAAAAGTTAATTCACATTTTACATATCCCAGTCTTTAGTTACAAATTGGTTATGTTGTATATTAAACAGTCTATCAAACTATTTTTTGATATTCACTATTTATATGTCATTACACGGCTCTATCAAATGCTATTAAATTATCCTCATCCATTGGGAGTGTCATTAAGGTAAGTAGTACCAGTAAATAACCAATAGGTGTCAGTAAACTATGTAAACAAAGCAAATAATTTTTACATTTAATCAACACATTTAATTAATATTTTCTGCAATACTGATATACTAATAGTACTAATTATACTAATACTAATGTTATCTGCAAAATGCAATAGCTTACAACATTTATAAATGTTGTAATTAAAGGTGCACTATGTAGTATTTTTGCAGTAAAATATCCAAACACCACTAGGCCAGTGTTATATATTTTGTTCAGTTGAGTACCTACAATATCCCAGATGTTTCCAACTATTTGTAAATTGTGAGAAAATTGCTATTTTAACTAAGGACAGGGACGTTGCAGCATTGCATTTGAGGGAGTCGCCTGTCAATTGCGTCATATCTGCGTTACCCTCGATTTCGGCTTTTATTTGGCAGGAGCGCTTTACTCTTAGCAGTGTGAACAAGTGAACCCACGGAGTAAAGTCATAACATCGTTTTAAACACACTTAAATGTATCTAATATGATAAACAGAGCTCCATTACCTCAAAATCATAACCGGAAGGGCGGATCTGTGCAGGCGCCCGGCAAATGAGTCCCGTCCCGTCATAATAAAAGTCCCGGTATTCGCGAGGGGGGTATTTGTTTAACAATCGCTCCAGCAGCTGTGTTCAGGTCCATAACACTCGGTCCTGCTCTGCTTTAGACTACAGTAACGTTAATAACCGCATGCATGAATGTGATTTCTGCCCGAGTCCTATTTTTCACCGGCTGTGATGAGAAGACCACATCTCCCAAGATGCTACGCTCACACTTTGCGTCATCAAACTACGCATTTGTTTTGCATAGGCGCCCTCCAGTGGACAAAAGCTGCATAGTGCACCTTTAAGAACAAGAAGCCAAACATGACCCCTTCACATTCATCAAGACCATTTAGAAACTGTAATAAAATGTATACATAAGACAGCTGTTTGAGATTTTAATATACTTGGTTTGTTTCTCATATTGAATACCATTATGGTAGAAAGTACAGCCCTATATTATACTTTTAATTTATACGCATCTGACATTTGATTTTAATATTCACTTATTCAGATTTATATGTTTAAATGGAAAACTTACATTTACAGATGCTTTCTCCTGAGTTTTGATGAGGTGAAGTCCTCCATTATGTCTTCAAAATCCAGGGCAGTTGTGAATCCATTTTCAATTGCCAACAGGGCAAAGGCATTCAGTTTTTTTTTTCTGTTACTGTTGCTCTCCGGTATGTTTTTACTCGTTTCAACAAAGAAAATGAACTTTCTCCTGAACAGTCTCCAATCGATAATGTCAGATACATGCGAAGGCAAATGTCCACATTAGGGAAAGCATCCCTCAAGCCTAGCTCTAGGAACTTCTTGTACATGGCCATGACTGATTCTTCATCTTTTACCATTGAGATGAACTGGCAAAACTCTGCTGCAAAGTCCTCCTCAAGATCCATGGGGTATATTTTCTTCAGCTTTTCTGTGGCTGCACGGATTTGTTCAATGTTCATTGATTTCGTTTTAGTAAGCAAACCAAAATTCTCCACGTTTTTATATGCGTCTTTGCGTTGTTTCAATTCTTGTGACAAGCAGTCACAGATGACATAATGTGTGTCAATCAAGAATGCTTCACGGCCTGAGCGCTGCACCTCTGGACCTGCAGGCTCACCAAACATAACTTTCTTCACTCGTCTCCTTTGGCTATCGGCTTTGTATCCCTCGGTCGCTGTGAGAGTCTTGGCCTCTGCTTCATAGACATCGAAATCATTTCTGGCCTGTCCTATGTATTCTATGAGTGAACTGTACAGAATAGGAACAGTACATACATCAGTTTGTACCTGTTGCAATGCTTTGCTGGTTAAATTGATTCTTCTCATCAGTTCATCCCACAGTACTGTCATAACTGCTGTTTCAAGGGTTTCCATCACTGTTATTAATTGACTCGCCTCATATTGAGCAGCTCTGGGGGTTCCATGGTCAACTTTGATTTCGTTCAAAGCATCCTGTATAGCTTTGTAGCCAAATCTCAGAGCTTTTGTTGCATCAGCTCTTGCAGACCACTTTGTGCCGGAAAGGCTCTTCAGTGTTAGACCTCGCTCACATTTTGTGAAATGGGCTGTTAAAATCTCCCACCGCCGAGTTGAAGTTGTAGAGATTTTGAATGAAGCCAAAAAATGAATCTGCTTCTAGGCAACATTCTGCTGCACATGCACCAACTAAATTAAGAGAATGTGCAGAACATGGTATGAAGTCAGCATTAGGATTTTTATTTTTTGTTCTTGCTTGGAGTCCAGAATATTTCCCTGCCATGTTACTAGCATTGTCGTAGCTCTACCCACAACAGTCCATCAAATCAATGTCCAGTTCTTTTAACTCAGATTTGAGTGTTTCCTCCATGTGTTCTGCAGTATGACCATGCAGTGGTATGAACTCCAAAAATCTCTCGACAGGCTCACCACTTTTCTTCAGGACATAGCGAATTATCAAAGCAAGCTGATCAACATGTGTGACATCAGGTGTTGAGTCCACAATGATGGAGAAATACTTGCCATCTTTAACTTCTTTTACAATGGCACGCAGAACTTTCTCAGCCATCAGCTGAATAAACTCATTACAAACTGTAGAGGACAGGTAACTGGTATGTCCCCTGCCCTTGTTTCCATATCTGGCTAGATGCTCTGACAGAAGTGGATCAAAGCGACTAATTAACTCCAAGCAGCCCAAAAAGTTCCCATTGTGGGGTGATCCTACTAACTCATTGTCCCCACGGAAGGGAAGTCCTTGTGAAGAAAGAAACTGAAAGTTGCCACTATACGTTTTAAAATGTTAAGCCAGTATGCTCTCTCAGACTCCTGTTGCTGTACTATGTTTGAATCTATGCGTGCATTTTTATTTCCAAGTGATGATAGACTCAGCACAGCAGTACGATGATCCAAACTATTCTCATGTTCATGCAAGCGATTAGCACAGTTTTTCCAGTCATTAAATCCAGTGACAAATTGATTGTCTCTTACACTGAACAACTTGCAGCAGTAACAGAATACAGTGCCAGTAGACGCCGAGTACACTAACCATTTTCTTGACAGGGTTTCTCCATTTAGCTTTTTTCTAAAGAAATGTTCCTTGGTTAAGCTTCGGTTAATGTCTCCACATTTCCTCTGTGATGCAGAGAAATCTCCAATATTTTGACAGGGATGGTTTAGTGCAAAATACTCACGCATCCTGTCATCAATTTGGTCTCACTTTGCAGGATCAGATGGGTAGCTTGTTAATACCCTTTCTGGATCTAGAGGCTGCTGCAAAACGATATTGGGCTCACTTCTGGCTGGCTGCTGTTCTTCCATCAGTTTGTCGTTCTGTGACGGCGCTGATGTTGACGGCACGGGCGCCACAGTGTCTTCCGGCGCATTTCCCGCCGCATCTTCCACTGCATCTTCCACCGCATTTCCCGCCGCATCTTCCACCGCGTCTTCCGACGCATTTCCCGCCACATCTTCCGCCGCATTTCCCGCCGCGTCTTCCGCTGCATTTCCCGCCGCATCTTCCACTGCGTCTTCCGACGCATTTCCCGCCGCATCTTCCACCGCGTCTTCCGCCGCATTTCCTGCTGCATCTTCCACCGCGTCTTCCGCCGCATTTCCTGCTGCATCTTCCACCGCGTCTTCCGCCGCATTTCCCGCCACATCTTCCGCCGCATTTCCCGCCGCATCTTCCACCGCGTCTTCCGCCGCATTTCCTGCTGCATCTTCCACCGCGTCTTCGGCCGCATTTCCTGCTGCATCTTCCACCGCGTCTTCCAGCGCATTTCCTGCTGCATCTTCCACCGCGTCTTCCGCCGCATTTCCTGCCGCATCTTCCACCGCGTCTACCGCCGTATTTCCCACCTCATCTTCCACCGCGTTCACAGCTGTCAGACAGCTGCCCGACAGAAACTTTTGCAAAGCCCCCCGCTGTCTCTTCTTTTGTTCTTCTTCATTTTTTTTCTTTTTACATTTTGCCGCACCAGAAAGCATCTTCAAAGTCAGCCTACTACTCAAAACACACCTGCCTCTATATTTGTTGTCCCGCTCTGACGTCTGACCGCTGCTGACGTCTCCTCGGACTTAACTGGCTGGCGCCTCTATATAAATACAGTCTATGGTTTAAATATACATCGGCACTATTTTCATTTAATTAATAAATAATGAAATAAATTGTAGATAGGATATTTGTACATTTCATTTTATTATTATTTTTACTTAATTTTTTTGTCCCTCTGTCTGGGCCCCATCCCGCCAATCGGGCCCTAGGCACATGCCTAGTTTGCCTTTGCGTTAATCCGGCTCTGAACGCAAGCGTTACTGAAAATGTATTGAGTAAAATATTCCTGAAAATTCATTAGTAATGCCTTACACTACTGCGTTACATAAAAAAGTAATTTAAGTTACTGTAATGTATTACTTTTGTAATGCGTTACTCCCAACACTGCAAATAACTAAATTAGAGAGCTCTGTAATTTGAATCATTACTAGTAATAATTTAATTAAAGAGCTCTCTAGTTGTAATTGTTATTAGTAAGAATTAAATTGTAGAGCTCTCTAATTGAATCCTTACTAGTAAAAATGCAATTACAAAGAGTAACGCTGGAAACAATTTAAGCTAAAACGGCTTGCCATATTGATATCAACAATTGAATTTGAATGGCAGCCTATGATGACATTTCACTAGTGAAAATAAAATCGCAGATATCAAGAATTAGCCTATTGAATTGTTGACAGGCCCACAAGAATTCATATCTTGCCATAACGCATGAACGCGCAATTATCTGAGAACTCAATCCAGCGCTACTAATCATCAACAACAGGTGTGTTTGAAGAACCTAATTAGCCAGATCATGATCAGCTCGATTATATCATCTTGGTTGTGTCATTTGCTCTCAAGCGACATACGAAGAACAGACTCCAGAGCTTTAGCAATGCATCACTTCTTTTCCATTGTGCTTTCACTGCTAGCCGTTATTGGGCAGCATGTGAGCACCGCAGAGAGACGTATAGTCGGAGGATACAACCCGTGGGTGTCTGTGCCAAATGGAGGGCCCAAGGGGATTTGGAGGACTTTAAGTCGGTGTCCCGATGGAATGTACGCCGTAGGGTTTAGTATAAGGGTAAGTTGGGCATTGACTCTATTTTGCTAATATGGGGGTGTTTCAAACTGTAATTGATTTTTAAAGTGTCGGTGTAATGCCAAAGAGCATGAAGATAAACGTTATGGGTTGGGTCAGTGTTGACTCTTTCAAATGAAGGCTTGTCTCCATGTTGTTTTTAAGGTGGACAAATCTGTTGCTGGTGACAAGTCAGCGCTCAATGGGATTCGTCTTCTCTGTGCTGATTGGTCCAAGGGAGTTTTACGTGACATGATTCCAATTGAGTCCCACTCAGGATTGTAATGGACTCTGATTATTAACAATTCTTGCATTGCGTTTAAACTAGAGAAGTAAATTGAGTATTTGTTTTTTTTTAAATAATTGCTTTAATCAAGAAACCTGTCTCCTTCAGCTGGGGTGATTGGACAAATGTTAAAGTGTGTCCTTCTGGATATTTTACCGCTTTTCAGCTGAGAGTCCAATCTCCCCAATTAGGAGACGACACGGCCGCCAACAACGTCAGGTGAGTATTTAAAAAAAAAAAAAAAGTTTAAGCTTATGGGTAGCAATATTCAATTTAAATTGTAATATGCAATATGTATAATGGCAATCCCTTTCATTAAACTTGTGTCATTTTCCAATATGCAATGTTTGGAGCATTAAGATCTAAATTAATTCTGAGCTAAAGGTGTTGCAGGTTTTTTTTATTTTTTTTATTATTAATGTAGAAAGGGCAAATTTAAATTATATCTTTGAATTGCCATTTCTGCTCCAAATGCACAAACGTAAAAGTGCATTGCCACTTTTTACATATTGCATTTCAAATTGAATATTGGTACCCATAAATTTTGTTGTTTAAAGACCCCCCCCCCCCCCCCCCCCCACACACACACACACACACACACTTGAGTTTTGTCACTTTTTCAAAAGTCGTCACACAGTGATAACAGAAATCTGTGAGGGCTAAACTGTGGATCGTTATCATTGCTTTGGGGAAAAAATGCCTTCAATGATGTTATGACCGCTAGAGGTCAGCTGTATAAGGGGAAAGGAAGAGTCTCACTACCAGAGAGATTGACAAATTCTGACTCTAATTACCAAAGACACTAGATGTAGATGACCGCCTACTCCAGTGTCCGTCTTTCAATTCATCACCATCCATTCAAAATAGGGAACCTAAGGAATAAGTGTGTACTGTAAATGTGGGTTATGTGACATAAACTGCAGTCCATTATAAACGCATTTTGTTTTTGTAAGGTTTTTTGTTATTTTTTAACAAAATAATTGCATGGTGTTTCTGATGTTGGTGTTTGTTGGTTAAATCTTTGCTTGTTCTAGAATGAGTTGATTTGAGACATGAATCAAGTGTTTGTGCCTTCTGAGTGTAACATGAACTGTTGTGCCAAACAGAAAGTATTAGAAGAACTGACGTGTTTTGAAAGAGTGACTTAAGTATTGAGAAATGTGTCCTAGCGCTTGAACTAAATCAGACTCTGCAGTCGTGCTGCTGTTTGAGGTTGTGATCATGTGACTGACATCCTATCCAACAGCACAATTAGATATTGGATCATTGTCACATCTGGACGATTTTTTTTTTTTTTTTTTTCAGGTTCGGATGCACTGATGGTGCTGAGCTGGAGGGTGACGGCACATCCTGGGGTGATTGGGGCAACTGGAGCCCAGCGTGTTGGGGAACAGGAATCTGCGGCATCATGACGAAGGTAGAAGACAGACAGGGAACTGGAGATGACACCGCTCTCAATGACGCTCGCATGTACTGCTGTGATTAAGGTGATGTGAATCTCAATCAAACACTCAGACTGACACACACTGCAGATCAACTAAATCTGTTTTCTCTTTCAGGTGTATGACGACAACGACGAGAACGTGCTCAAATTAATTGTAATGGTTCATGTTAGCTTATTATAATACGATGATCAATGTCATTAAACAGTCAATCTAATGCACAGTCAGCCGATTGGTATCACTGCCTATTAGAGTAAAGAGTACTGAACTTCTGCTGTCAGTCAACTGGTGCCTAACATCAGGAATAAAGACTTTCTAAACCGTGCCTTGTTGTAGTTTCACATTGTTTTGCACATCACTTGTTCATTAGTAGAGCACATGGCAGATGGTTTGATCTAAAGTAATTGTCTTATCCCTTCATGCATTACATGGGAATGACCAGTACTGCAAAAACACTGATCTTAAACCCTATGACCCTAAACTTTTTGCCTTTCTAAAGATGTAATTTTTCCCCCTTTTTTTTTTAAAGCTAAAATGGCACAATGCAAATTCTTAAAATTCAAATCTTGTACACTAAAAAAACAACCCAATTTAGGTAATCTAGAACCGAAATGCATGTTGGGTTGTTTATTTAACCCAGCTTTATTTATTTTAATACCAGTTTCTTTAATTCATGTAATGTCTTGTGTAACGACAAACCCAACGGAGCTCAGCCCCGAGATTCAGCTGCTGCCGCTCCTCCTTCTGTCTGATTTCTCCGCTGATGATGGTGTTGCGCCTTTTACCCAATAACATATGTTTGGGATGAGAGGATGTGGGTTCACACAATCCTTTTTTAAAATTATTTAAAATCTCCACGTTTGGATTCAGTTTGTAATTTGGATTATGTAAGCTCTCACGAGTTCTGATAAATGCAATTCTTCTGTTATAACAAACACCGCTTTCTCACCTAAATCAGCACCACAGGGCCAGCCCTGACCAATTTGCTGCCCTAGGCAAGATTTTACTCGGTGCCCCTTGTCTCAAGGTTTAGCACTATTACATGTTGTGGAAACACTGGTACTTTTATTTTTGTAATGCATGCTGTTTTATGTTGTTTATTTTAAAATTTGTACCCTGAAGCCAGAAAAGTATTGCTAGACCGTTATTTTGCAAGTTCTCCCACTTGGAAATCATGGAGGGGTCTGAAATTGTCATCATAGGTGCATGTCCACTGTGAAACAATCTTTAAAAAAAGAAATCCACAAAACACTGAATTTTTTTGTTTGTTAACTGTCTTTGTATGATACAGCTGCAAATAAGTATTTGAACACCTGAGAAAATCAATGTTAATATTTGGTACAGTAGCCTTTGTTTGCAATTCCAGAGGTCAAACGTTTCTTGTAGTTTTTCAGCAGGTTTGCACACACTGCAGGAGGGATTCTGGCCCACTCCTCCACACAGATCTTCTCTAGATCAGTCAGGTTTCTGGCCTGTCGCTGTCAAATAGATTGAGAAAATCTGTAAAAATAAATAATTTTAAGAAACTGCATTGCCATTTTAGCTAATTAAATAAATTTACACTTGAATTTACTGATGTGTTCCTGTAGAGTACAGATTCGGATCATTTCCAGATAATGCATGATATTTACATTAATAACACAAATACGTTTAGATTGAGGCATCTGCCACATGCACTAATGTAATGAACGAGCTGATTTAAAAAAAAAGAAAACTATAAGGTTGTGTTTAGAAAAAATTTAATGCTGATAATGCCGCAAAAACTTAGCCCAGGGCCCCGCAAAGGCTTAACACGGCCCTGAGGCTTTGTGATAATGACCGGCTGACTGTATATTAGATTTACTGTTGAATGACATGGTTCATGTTAGCTTATAGTATGATGATCGATTACTACAATTAATTTAATCTTCTTGCT
Source organism: Pseudorasbora parva (assembly GCF_024679245.1). Taxonomy (NCBI): domain Eukaryota; kingdom Metazoa; phylum Chordata; class Actinopteri; order Cypriniformes; family Gobionidae; genus Pseudorasbora; species Pseudorasbora parva. The sequence continues at coordinate 2,911,705 of NC_090189.1, forward strand.
GTTCTTGTCGTCGTCATACACCTGAAAGAGAAAACAGATTTAGTTGATCTGCAGTGTGTGTGTCTGAGTGTTTGATTGAGATTCACGTCACCTTAATCACAGCAGTACATGCGAACGTCATTGAGAGCAGTGTCATCTCCTTTTCCCTGTCTGTCTTCTACCTTCGTCATGATGCCGCAGATTCCTCTTCCCAGACACGCTGGGCTCCACTCGCCCCAATCACCCCAGGATGTGCCGTCACCCTCCAGCAAAAAAGTATCACTGCATCTGAACCTGGAAAAAATTCAGATGTGACAATATTATGGTACAATATCTTATTGTGCTGTAAGATTGAATGTCAGTCATGTGATTGGCTGCAGCCTAATCACATCCACGAACAGCACCATGACTGCAAGTCTGATATTACAATTACCGATTAAATGACTGGGGGTTACAATCACTGGGACACTTTTCTCAATATTTGGGTCACTTTTTTAAAACTCTTCACACAGTTCTTCTAACACACTTTCAGTTTGGCACAACTGTTAGTTTCACATTCAGAAGGCACTAAAACTACCAAAACACTTCATTCATGTGTCAAATCAAATCATTAAATCACGTCATTACCAGCAAAGGTTTGACCAACAAACACCCTTTACCCCTCATAAAACACTGACCGAAAAACACTAACATCAGCAGCATTATACAATCATTTCTTTTGTAAAATTTCTTTATAAAACCAGAATGACACTATAGTGTTTAAATGGATGCTAATTGAATGACTAACACTTTGAAATTTCAAATTTCTGTCTTAATCATTTGTGTTTTGTTAGGTTTTGAACTTAAGTGTAACAGTTTTGAAATGTAAACGTGCAAAGTGAGAAAATAACGTCATTGAAGGCATTTTGTGCCAAAGCAATGATAAATTATCCATAGTTTAGCCCTCACAGATTTCTGTTATCACTCTGTGAAGAGTTTTTAAAAAGTTAAAGTATTAAGAAATTTGTCCTATCCATTGTATACTGTATCTGAACAGCTGATGGGGGGAACTGAGTCTTTAAATAGCAAAATAAAACCAGGATAACTTATAGCACCACATGCTCACCTGATGTTGTTTGCGGCCGTGTCGTCTCCTTTTCCTTGGGAAGATTCGACTCTCAGCCTGAAAGCTGTCAAATATCCAGATGGACAATATCTGATATCTGTCCAATCACCCCAGCTGAAGAAAAGACACTCGCAATCAAATCAATTATTATTTTCAAGAAAACCCTCAATTTACTTCTCTAGCTTCAACACTTAATGCAAGAATTGTTCATTTAAGTCCATTACTGTCCTATGCCGGACTCAATTGAGCTGTAGTCATTTATGGATGAGTCTCCTTTGGACCGATCGGCACAGTAAAGACGAATCCCATTGAGCGCTGTATCATCACCATCAACAGGTTTTTCCACCTTAAAAACATCAAAAACAACAACATTGAGACAATCTTCCATTTGAAAGAGTTAACTCTAACCTACCCCATAGTAACATTTATCTTCATTTTCTTTAGTATTACACAGACACTTTAAAAATCAGCTGCAGTTTCCTGGAAATAATTGAATAACTCTCAGCAACTCCACAGTCTTGAACCTGTGAAGCACTAAAACACCCCCATATTAGCAAAATAGAGTCAATGCCTAACTTACCCTCAGATTAAACCCTACGGCGTACTTTCCACTTGGACACATGCTCCTACTCCTCCAATCCCCCCAGATCCCTCCATTCTTTACAGTCAGCTCTGATCTGTATTCTCTGGTCTGAACGCCCACATGCTGCCCAATAATGGCTATGAGTGAAAGCGCAATGAAAAATAAGTGATGCATTGCTAAAGCTCTGACTTGAAAGATGAATTTTCAGGTTGTGAGAGTGACCAGGCAGACACAGAGACGGTCCAGTACCATAACACTCGAGTGAAGCCTTATATTTATACACAATATTAAGATGAATCATCCATGATATTCATTCAATCATAGATCAACCCCTGTACCACATATTTGTTTTGTCTTTGTTTATCGGTGTGTACTTTGATCTTAACACCTTTGACCTTATTATTTGTATTTCTCAGATTAGGTGAAGTAAGTCGGGTCTGGCCTAATTTGGTCAGAAGACTTCTCTTGTGGTATGTTATTGCTCAAAGCCTTAAAACATTAAAAAGTTTTTGTAATCAATTCTTTATCTTTTCAAATTAAAAGAGATTATTTGAATTGGTTGTTGTGTTGATTCTGGGACTAGAGGTTGGATTATCCTGGTTATGTTCCCAGAAAGTTCAGAGATCACCATGATGTGGAGTTCTTTAAAGGGTTGGGGGATATTATTTGACAGACCTTCAGGGAACATTCAGGACATTCTGGGAATATTTATGGGACCATTACTTTCCCTGATGATGAATGATGTTCCCTCTACACTACATTTCCATAACTTTTACCCCATTCTTTTTAGGTCCTTCCATCATATTTACTGAATGTTTTCAGAGCATGTTTGTGTAAATCAATGTGCACTGGGCTGCTTTGCAAATGAGGGTCAGTAAAGTGAGACTGGGTAAACTCACATCCAGGGCTCTTACGCTCAGCACTGGCGCCCCCCAGGGGTGCGTTCTCTCCCCACTGCTCTTCTCCCTGTACACCAATGATTGCACTTCTAAAGACCCCTCTGTCAAGCTCCTGAAATTTGAGGATGACACCACTGTCATCGGCCTAATCCAGAATGGTGACCAGTCTGCTTACACGTTGAACAGCTGGCTGTCTGGTGCAGTTATAACAACCTTGAGCTGAACGCGCTCAAAACGGTGGAGATGATAGTGGACTTCAGGAGGAAAAGCCCAGCACTCCCCCCACTCACCATCATAAACAGCACTGTGGACACAGTGGAGTCTTTCAAGGTCCTGGGCACTACCATCTCTCAGGACCTGAAATGGGACAATCACATTGACTCCACTGTAATAAAGGCTCAGCAGCAGAGACTGTACTTCCTTCATCAGCTGAGGAAGCTCAACCTGCCACAGGAGCTGCTGATTCAGTTCTACTCAGCTGTCATTGAGTCTGTTATTTGCACTTCCATTACTGTCTGGTTTGGTTCAGCTACCAAATCAGACATCAGGAGACTGCAACGCACCATCCACACTGCAGAAAGGATTATTGGTGTGCCTCTGCCAACCCTCCAGGACCTGCCTACTCTTCCACACACACACACACACACACACACACACACACACACACACACACACACACACACACACACACACACACACACACACACACACACACACACACACACACACACAATCCTGCCAACCCTCCAGGACCTGTACTCTTCCAGAGTGAGGAAGAGAGCGGGTAAAATCATTACAGACTCCACTCACCCCGGACACCTCCTGTTTGAACTGTCAGGACGGCGACTTTGATCACTAGGTGCGTTTACGTGGAGCACTGTAATTGGTTTAAAAGCCCAATCCGAATGAAAATGTAATCGGTTTGAGTTGGGTGGGATAAACCTTTTCATGAACCGATCAAACGAAAAATTTAACCTTGTAAACGACCTGACCCGATTACTTTTCAGTGAGCGTCCTTATATGACGTGATACACAGCGCGCGCCTTCACCACTGACCGCGCGCCGCGCTCACACGCAGGCTATAATGCTGAGAGGAAAGTTTATTTTTCTGAGGGGTAAACTTTTTATTTCGTAAGAAGTTATGAAGATAATGTTGGCATAATGACACAGACATAGCCCGGCTACATCCTCTCATCTTGACCGCGTTTGTTCCAGGCACTTTTTACTTCCACTGCGCCTGACAAAATAATTTATTTTATTCTGAGATGATTACACTTTACAACAAATTATAGATTGTAGAAGTCCTGGTGGCCGTTGAGAGCTGCTATGGCATCCGTGAACACATTTCAGCCGCTGGAGAGGAGAGTCGACATTTCTGAAGCGGCAGACAAACTGTGATGATTGCGATTGAAAGTCATCACATGTAAACCCCAGATCGGTTTAGATAACGTCTCATGGAAACAGTCCAATAAATCTTTCAATCGGAATTATTTTAATCGGAATGACAAAAAAGTGTGCATGTAAACGTGGCTACTTTAACATCTAGGCATAGGAACAGTTTCTTCCCACAGGCCTTTTCCCTCTTGAACAGTTACCCCCCCGGGCAAATGCCTGTAAGTGCAATTACACATATCTCCTGATTACTTATATTATTTATATTTGTTCTTACCCCCCCAAATACTGTAAATGCTCATAATCTCTAATTCAGACTAAACGTATCTGTGACCTTATCCTGTTTATATTTTTATTCTTAGAATTTTTTTTTATTACTGTGTTGTATTTGTATTGTTTATATGCACTGGAAGCTTCAGCACCTGAGTTGCTTCTCAATATCAACTGTTTGTCCAACCTAAAATTGAAATCATAAAATTTGAAAATACCATTACCTCCCAGATTCAGAAGAGCTCTCTTCCTCACACGAACAGCTGCTTTAGCTCATTTCAATGGGGTGAGTTTGCTGGATGAAACTTCCAAGATCACTCAGTTCCATGTTTCTCGGCTTCCTCTTCAAGTTCTCTACTCTCTCCAGAAACTCGATCTTTCAGAGCTGATTGTGCTGCCAAAAAGTTTAAACCTATATCTGACCACACTTTCTTGGGATGTCCTCTCAAAGCAGTGAACCTCTTGTAAGACAACAAGAAACCCTCAGTGGATTAATCGCTTACAACATCTGTGTGAAGTGTGAACAGCCCTTGAAGCCATGCAACAAAATGTTCAGTCGCACCCTTTTTTCATCTTTCACTTCATATCCATCTTTCATTTCATCTTTCAGTATTTGCCTATATCACACATATATCTGTCCAGGTTTCATCTGTTATTTGTGACTCTTTCTCCCAATTTTTTTAATGTATATTGATGAATGGTTCTTGTATTTTTGTATACATCCATATATCTTTTTGTAACCTTCTAATGTGTACGCATTTGAAAATATTGTAATTAAATTATAATCTTCCATCAATGTACTTTTTTTTAGCCTGACAAGCCAGACCCACATCAAGATGTTTGGTCTGGAAACTCTCCATTGACAGCTCAATCTGAGGGGCGGATAAACGGTTGTCTTTCAAACTCCCTCTGCACGCGATAGGATAGCGCTACAACAACCAGAGCAACGAAGGTGAAGCAGAGCTCGCTGACAGATTAAACATTCGCCGTATCCGGTCGGCTAAACTCCGAACACATCTTCCCTTTTTAAGAATGACTTCAGTGCCGTTCTTTTCTCAGAGAAAAGCTTAACTCCAAGTCTTCCAGAGTTGTGGTCAAAGCTGATTCGAAAGACCGCTGCCGTTTGCCAGTTTCTGTGTTTACTAGAAGCACGCAAACGCAACTCGGCTGTCGTCATTATGGCCCCGCCCGCCGACTCTATACACAATGTGATTGGTCCGGCAAGAGTTAGGCGATTACAGCTCAGAAGGGTATTGAGAGTTCCTAGACGACACTTGCGGGCAGATTAAATTTGCTGCCGTTAGGGTGCGTCTAGATTTCTAGGCTACTTTTTTTTTGTTTTTTTGTTAAAATAATCTTTGACCTACAAACATCTATAAAAGTCCTGCTTTTCTAGTCTAAATGTGCTTGGAAGTGCCTGATAACTGTCCTTTCCCTTTAGAGATAACTGAACAGTAAGATGTGATACCTCTCCAAACCCATTGTTTAAATCTCTCTTCTACCCTAGCCAGTTCGAAGTGCTTTCCAATTTAAAAATCCAGCTTGTTTCTCTAATCGCAATTTCTTCAGTACTCTAAACCATAATCTCAATGAAAATACAGTCCAAGTACTCAATCTGTTACAGCTCTTTTCAGCTATATTTTTATTTCTAAGTATTTACCGTAGGTGTGTCTATCTGTGAAACGTGCAGGATTTTGAGGAAGTGTTCCCAGTTCCGGCTGACCTAATCAATGCAGCCTAACAATCATTTACCTGATTTGAATGATATAAATTGATAATGTTTTTATGTGTATGCCATTGTAAAGAGATGCGTTTTTAGTCTAGATTTAAACTGACAGAGTGCTTCCCGAATAATGCTAGGAAGACTGTTCCAGAGTTTAGGTGCTAAATAGGAAAAGGATCGACCGCCTGCAGTTGATTTAGATATTCTAGGTATTATCAACTGGTCTGAGTTTTGTGTGTGTGTGTGTGTGTGTGTGTGTCAATGTGGACCCTCCAATAATAGCATGATCTAAGTCCAACCTGCACAGCAAATAGAACATCTAAATGTTATCAATGTACATGATCAGTGGCTCAAGTATATTATGATACTATGGTTCCAGACACACGCACACACACACTCTGAGTGAGTGAGAGTGTGTGTTAGAGAGAGTGAGTGAGTGAATGAGTTTGTGTCTGGAACCATAGTATCATAATATTGATCAAATCTGGTCTTGAGCCTCTGTTCATGTACATTGATAACATTTAGATGTTCTATTTGCTGTACAGGTTGGACTAAGATCATGTTTTTAGTGAAGGGTCAACGTCCCATATTGAGACACACACACGCACACACACACACACACACACACACACACACACACACACACACACACACACACACACACACACACACACACACACACACACACACACACACACACACACCTGATCTGGGCTCCAGCAGAAGACATCAGGACGGCTCTCAAATCATGTCCAGATCTCTTCCTCTGACGCTGTTTTCGTTTCTGGCTGTTTTTGGGCCGAATGTGAGCTCAGTCGGACGCTTCGAGCGCTCCATCAGCAGACCCGTCGGATCAGAGCTGAATGTCCATAACGGGATGAGTTGGGGACCGTGGGGGCAGAAGGAAATATGTCCGGCTGGAATGTATGCCAAAGGGTTTAGTCTGAAGGTTAGTAACTATAAGTAATGTGAGGTTTAGTCGTTACAAATGTACCAAAAAAAACCCCAGAAGAAATCAAAACTGAGTCTATTTACCTAAATAATTTTCCTGAAAACGTATTGTGGTTATAAGTGATTATTGTTATTGTGATGGTGATGTGTCTGGGTCATGCCGACTACTGGTTAATGTCAACCGATATGAAATGCCAAAGTTGCTTTTGGGTTGACTAAAGATATTTCTGTGTTCGTCAACATACATTTACATGAGAAGCAACATGAATTTATATATCAAGGGCCAGATTTACTAAACGGCAGAATATTGTGAGAGCGCAATGGGAGTGGAAAGCTCTGTGTGTGATCTACTGAAGACAGGCAAATTAAAGAATAAAGACGCAGCCGGATCATTTCCATAATGACCAACACAATCTACCAGTTTTTATTGGGCAGTAAATAATGATGCAAACACGGGTAAATTGATGAGAACAAATCTTAGTTAATCACCTTGTGTGATTAATTTAAAGGTGCACTGTGTTAAAACTAGATTTTAGTTCTTGATATTATGCACAAACTTAATTTTAATAAATGTTTCATAAAACAAGACTTCGGTTTCATTTGGCTTCTCCAGTAAATGTATCTTGAATTGGGAATAACAAAAATACTTAGTGAGAATATAATGAAAGAAATAATTGCAGTGTAAAGAATATGCATTTTGTATTATATCATGTGGGCGATACAACCAAAGTACGTAGTTGACACACAAACGCTGCAGAACGATAACTCACTCCATCTGGAATTTTTTATACCAACTGGCAGCCTTCCGGTCTCTCTCTTGAAGCCAAACAAGGAAATTACTTTCAAGTTTTAAGTGGGGGAAGTGAAAGGGAGTCCATCCTATATCCTTGTGTCTTTAGTATTTATTCATATTTGAAGTCTTCACATTTTTGTTTATGTTGTGTATTTTACTCAGTTTTAATATAAGTTAATAACGCTGCTGTAAACTGATGTTTTTCTGAAGGTGGCAGGGATGTGGGAATCTTTGGTTGGTGATAACACAGCGCTCAATGGGATTCGCCTTCACTGCATCGACCCGTCCCAAAGATCATCAGGCCCATACAAGGACTACGCCACCGTTCAATCCGACGTAGGAAGGTGAAGCGTTTAAACTGGACGTAACACAGAGAAGCTGTACCAAAATCTAGAGAACTGCCATGATTATGACACAGAGTTACTGCTCATGTAGAGCGCTTCAAATCGGTCACTAAACGCTCTTAGTTCATCATGATAGTCTTTACAAATAAGCACAGCTTTTATACATTTTGAAGCACTAATACAGTTGCCAAAGCTAAACCTAGACTATAAGCAAACTAAGCCACGGTCACATGACCTCAACATCACCTTTAGAGGATGGATACGGACAGATATTTAGAAATGACGTTCGGGTTCGGGTCGGGCTCGGTCATGTCAGCGCGATAAGGCATTGAACCTTTTAAATTTAAAACTGCTTATTATGCAAGTAGCCAATGGGCCTGTTTAACTTGATGCAATGGTTTGCTTTTGTGATTAAAATAAATGTAAAATATTACCCTAACATCCGTCTTCCTGCATGCGGAAATTTGTTTATGTCGCCGTGACAACAACGCGCAACACGTGCGTGCATATTGCCCGCGGCATCCTCGTCATTCCAGTGAGCGCAACTTCAGCGCTGCTGGCAGCAGGACAGCCTTGAAGACATCCACAGTTGAAGCAATCCTTTTTCTGCATAAAACCTCGATTAGCCTAAACTTTGATGGATAGATTATGTAAATAAATAGATCCCATGTTGCAGTTTAGGAACCATACAGTTTGAGAAAATTGGTAAGATGACTTTCATTTCAATAAGCATTTCAATTGTGTTACGTTAATGTTTTGTTCTGTTTGCTTGGGCCATTTTTAGCAGACCTTTGTTCATTTAATTTCAGTTGCCTATTTGATTGGGCTCTGTGTAAGGTTTTATGCCCCATGTGCAATGTCGTGGAATGTATACGCCAATGATATGCTGTTTTTCGCGTGCATATGATACGCACTTTATGGCGTATTTATTACACGGCTCTGTGAAATACTTGATTCTGATTGGTCAATCGCGCATTCCAGCGGTATGTTATTTCCAGATAACACCCGCTCCGCGTTATCTTGACCGGCACTACTTCTTTGCTTAACGCTGGTGCTTCACACAAACGCTTCGATTCGAATCAGAAGGCTCTATTAACCCATCGGAGTCGTGTGGAGCACGTTATTTGACGGACAGCTGCATTTTTTATGGACTTCAAACGCAACTACAACTAACTTACTGCTGGGATTAACGTTAGCCTGGACTTTTTAAATATAACTCTGATTGTATTTGTCTGAAAGAAGAATGTCATATACACCTATGGTAACTTGAGGGTGAGTAAATCATAGGCTTGGTTTCATTTTTGGGTGAACTAACCCTTTCAGCGTTCATTTTCAACATTTAGCAAGGGCATATGGCAAATCTTCAGTAATAGATAAAGGCTTAAAGCAGGTTGGAACTGTTTTCCTTCGCGGAAGCTTTGTGTAAGAGCTAATTAAAATATTTAATCTCGAGACAATATTTTGTGTTTAATAATTATTTATTTGAGACTAGTAGCCGTGTAATAAGCGGGATAATGTCCACCCAGCCGGTTGTTATCTCAGAATAAACCCCTTCAGAGTGACGCTCCGCTTCGCCTCGGGGTCCTGATCGCTCTGGAGGGGTTTATTCTGCGATAACAACCGGCTGGGTGGACATTATCCCTTACATATGACACGCTCTCTTGGGCAGGTTTAGGGTAGTGGGGTGGGGGTTTCGTATGTATAATACGCCATAAAATGCGTATCATATGCACGCCAAATGAGTTTTGAGGTATACATTCCACGAAATTGCACACTCGTACTCTTTATACGCATTTTTCATTTTTGCTCGTCTGTAAACATCAGAATGCCTTCCTACAGTTGGTTAATAAAAGCGGGCTTTCCACACAAACAAACGTACGTGTCATTATTATATGAGGAAAAAAATAGTTTTTAACTGTCGGGCTCGGACATAAATATTTTAATGCCTGTCGGGGTCGGGTTCGGTTACTGGTCTGTCGGACGCGGGCCAGGCTCAGACAGAAAAATGCGGCCCGATCCGCACACTAATCACCACCATTATTTCCCTCATATTCTCCATTGTTGCAGCTCCTCACTCCCCAGCCTGTCAGTAACTGTATTTAGTTCCTGGCTCTATGAAGCCCCTCCTTCTTAAAAGCACACTGTGCTCTGATTGGTGGGTCCGAGCGGTGTGTTGTGATTGCTCAAGCGATTCCAGCATGTTTGGGAAATGTCCCGCCCCTTACCATAACTGCCAGATTTAACACACAACTAACTAACTCACATAACGCCCCTTTATTCTGTAAATGAATGATTTAAAGGAGAAATATTGTGACGTGTTGGTTCCCAGAAGAAAACTTCAAAGGAGGCATTTTTTAGGGAGTTCAGAAACACTGACACTGATGTAGAGAAAAACTCCCGCTGGAGGGACTTTGGAAACATTTTTCATACTCAAACAGCAACATTTCACACTGAAGAAAGCTAAAAAAAAACCATAATAGAAGACCGGTTAAACCACTAATGTCCCTTATCACATTTTTTCCTCAGCTGGGGTAAATGGTCAGATATAAAATGGTGTTCGAATGGATTCCTGACATCTTTTCAGCTGAGAGTGGAAACCCAACAAAAAAATTGGGACGACACAGCCGCAAACAATATCAGGTGATGGTTTTATTTTATTTAAAACTTATTTTGAAATCATAACAGCATTCCATAACAAGCTGCATAAACACGTCACTGCATGAGGCTCAGTCGACACAGTTCCCCTTCGAACGGTCAGTCGTATTGCTTCGAAGATGCTTTGGGAAAACTCCTTATCTGAGAAATACTGAAGCCTTTTATGAAATAAAGCAGTGCTTACTCCACAGCCAAAGCAGTGCTGAGGCTTACTCGCACGCTATTGGCTTGTCAGTGAGATCATAATACATAATATTATGTACATAACATAACATATTACATAACATATTATATAATGTTAATGAGAACACTATTGTAATAAAACATTGTGATTGTGAATTATTTTGGTTTAGTTGCCTTGTTTCATTGTGTTGCTCCAGGAAGAGCTCGTGCACAACATGGGTCACGCTTTCCGACTCGCGCACGTCTTAGTTCAAGTTCACAGATTGTTTCCAGATTGGGCAGATGTAATTTGACTATGATTGGGATTGGGTCATATTAGATAACATTAATGAGAACACTATTTTAATAAATCGTTTTGAATTAATTGGGTTTAGGTGCCGTGTTCAGCCGTTGTTCCAGGAAGAGAGCGTCCACATTGATTAACAGATCTAAGTTGGTGGAACAGTGGAACAGTTGGTGACATGTTATATTGGAGGTTATATTTAATTATGAATTAAGTAATTTAATTTAATTATCAATGACATCCACTAATTTAACAATCCTATAGCCCTTTATTTAGATTAAAAATCCTTCTCATTCATTTGGTGAGGATGGCGTTTTGAGCAGCATTTGCACACCCTGTCATGCTGTCGGCTATAAGCCACTGCTGTAGATGCATATCACAGTATTAGGCTAACGATTAATCAATTAATTGATCGATCATGAGAATTTGTGTAAATTGACATCCCTAGTCCCTGCATTGCAAGCACATAATCCATGTTATTATACATTATTCTGAATCCATGGCAATTTGAGCGTCTTTTATATGCAAATGGCCCCCCCCCCATTCTGGCAGGCTCTGGGTTCAGCTCGGAGGGCTTTGCACCGATTGGTTCGCACAGTTACGCCGTGCAGTTCCCGCTGACGAGTGAGTAAGTCTCAGCACTGTTTTTGGCTGTGCAGTAAGCACTGCATTACTTCATAAAAGGCTTCAGTAGTTCAAAAAAAAGGAGTTTTCCCAAAGCGTCTTTGACACAATACTTGTTCCCTTATCTCAGGGAACCGAGGTTACGCAGTATAACCTTGTATGATATCAAGTGACCTGGTTAAACTGAGTTATTTAACCCCCAAATATCACTCTAACAATAAAGGTTTGCAATAGAAGAACCATTTTGGGGTTCTCCAAAGAACTTTTCTATCAACAGCTCTAAGAATAACCATTCCCCCCACTATAAATGACCTTCTGTGCAGTGGAAAGGTTCCATTAATGTTAAAAGTTTTTCATGGAGCGATGGATGCCAATAAAGAACCTTCATGTGCTAAATTTTCTCCAGGTTTAACTGCAGTGGGAACGGCCAAACACTGGAGGGATTTGGGACATCATGGGGCGATTGGGGCGACTGGAGTGAGAAATGTGGAGGAAAAGGAATCTGTGGCATCAAGACGAGGGTGGAGGAACCGCAGGGAGTCGGAGACGATACAGCCCTCAATGACGTGCACATGTTCTGCTGTGATTGAACTCATTGGTTGTTTTAGGGACCAATCATTTGGGGAATTTTTTACATGCATCATCAATAAACTAGTAAAGTAGTGCTTAACTAGTCAGAATGAATTGAGCAGATGTTTTCCCCCTTTATATTGAATGGACGACAATGACGACAACGAGAACAGCACCAACATCCAATATTGAAAGATCTTGAACATACTGAAGAATTTACTTACATTTTCTTACTTTCATCAATCTAAGAAATACATTTCTATGAAGTTTCTACATGTGATTCTGTGAATGGACATTAAAAATGTTAATAAAGTATATTGAGTGTTTCTTCATGGGTCAATTCTTAAAGTAATGTATAAAAGCCCATTTCTGCCACATAAGAAAAAAAAATGTTTTGGAAAATCTTAAAGGGTTAGTTCACCCAACAATGAACATTTTGTCATTAATTACTAACCCTAATGTCGTTCGACATCCATAAGACCTCCGTTCATCTTCGGAACACAAATTAAGCTACAAGAATAGTTTTTGTGCGCAAAAAAAACAACAACTAAATAATGACACTGAATCAGTCTCACGTGATTTCAGCAGTTTGTCAGTTTGACACGCATTGATACACTGATTCATTAAACTCCGTTGCTTCAGGAAGAAGTATTTTGAAATCCCATCACTATATTAGCCCATCACTATATTAGTGGTTATTTCGTGTTGTTGCTATTCTCGTCGCTTCATAAAATTATTTTAGAACCACTGTAGTGAGATGGACTTTGTAACTACGTCTTTAATGCCTTTTATGGGTCTTGAGAGAGGAACTGACATTAGTGTCAATGAAGGCCTCTCTGAGCCATTGTATTTCAACACTAATATCTTCATCTGTGTCTGAAGATGTGTCTAATGGCATGAGGGTGAGTAAGCTAAATAATGACAGAATTTTAATTTTTGGGTGAACAAATCCTTTAATTGTGAAATAAGTCACAACTTGACATATTAAGGACTTATGTCTAAATTATGACACAGACATTCAAAAATATGACATAGGGCCGACTAAGTCAATAATGAGATTAAAAAGTTGAAAATAGATAAAACATAGTAATTATTATTTTCTATGGATCTTTTAAGTGTCTTTTTTTATGTTGTAATTATATGACTTAGTGTGTTATAATTACAATTTACCAAATGTTTACCATTACCAAAGTCTTATGTTTACTTTAACAAAGAGATCTCTCCAGTTTTCCTTATTTGGTAAAATAGGGTCTAAGGTTTAGTACAACTTATAGGGTTTAGTATAAATGACTATACTATAAAAATTAAAATTAATAAAAATCTTTTTTTAACTCACCCAGACGTTGTTCTTTTGAGCCGTATGACCTTTGTATTGTTTTTTCCTGATCACAAAAGAACAAAACTTATTAAGATCCTCTCACACTTAATAAAGTTTTAAAGAAAATATGCTAAATTCGTGCCGTATTTAGACATACGATAGTTTTGGTTCTCTGAGGCGAATATCGGTTGTCGGTTGAAAAGTCACGTGATGTCAGTCAGAATGACAGTTGACAAATTTGAACGCTTGAGAACTCGAATGGGCGGCAAATAGTTTACAAATGGTGAGTGAGTTTCTAGTTTCTAGGGTTATGTATGTAGAAATAACATTGAAATGTTGATGTTCACACTGACTGAATTAATGTTGAAGCAAGCAACGTTGAAATTTCAACAAGTCAGACGAAGTTTAGTGATGTGCTTGCCCCTCCTGCAGGATCTTTTAGAATCAACACTCAAAATGACTCGCTAAATATAAAAACCTACAAGAAAAGGCTAAGTTTTTTCTGTGATTTTTTAGTTAGCATTAAGTCCTACACATTTTTTTAAATGATTAACGTAAACATCTTTAAATATAAATTATTAATTTCGATGTGATGTTATCATCTAATATTTAGCATTTACTCTTCATCTTATAAATAATTATTTCAGGTGTAAATTCGATTTTTCAAAAACTATATAGCAGTGTTCTCTCTGTATGAAACAGTATTTTCTTAAAATGGCTTCGAAACAATCCTGCAAAAATCCTGAATAATATTTACCTCTAAATATCAACTAGCGTGTATTCTTATTTAAAAATATTCGAATGTTTACGGTAAGTTATTATAATAAGCTATTAATGTGTAAAGTGATTTATATATCTACACCCGAGACATAATTTTGTCGTTTCTCAGTTCAGTGTAATTAAGGCTTCCTTACAAGGTTTTCTTTTGAATGTGTTTGTTGTTGTTGTATTTAATTGTATTTATTTATTTATTTTATCTTTGAAGACTTTTTGTTTTCTGGTGCCTGTTTTTGTACTGTTGTTTACATGTTCTGTAATAATTAATAATAATAATAAAAGTCTACCTGCAGCTAGCACGACGTTAGTGGCAGTGACGTCGCTGCGTGACGCAATCACGCACGAGCGTGCTCCCGTCAGCTGATCAGCGAGCCGCTGCGGAATCAACGCTCGTTGCTGGGATATTTTCATAAAATAAACGACATAACGAACATGAGACGTTAAAGACCGGCACCGGTGAGTAAAACACAATCGGTCACACAACCGGACACTGATAGAGACGCGCTGTCATATAATAATGATGATAAACGCACTGATGAACGGGCCAGAGGTCAATACACACACGATATGTTTACACAAACATACACACTGACATCATTCACAGTATATTCATATGCACATATGAACACATAATGAAGATAACAGTATCCATATGTATGTCCACAAACACTATACACATTTATATCATGCACAGATATATAGCTACACATGTTAATGTGTATTATACACACAATATATACATATACGGCATTTTTGGCAGCTTAAAATGTACAGACAGGTGATTTTCAATCCAAATAAATGAATAATATTCGCTGTTCATGGTCGGTGTGTGGACAGTTTGAACTAAATTGGTCAGTCTAACATTGGAAAGTCCCACTGACAATCTTTAATCCATACAGTAATTATTTTTAGGCCCAGACAGAATACACACACACACACACACACACACACACACACACACACACACACACACACACACACACACACACACACACACACACACACACACACACACACACACACACACACACATATATAAGTACCGGTCAAAAGTTTGAATTTGACTAGTAGCAGCACAACTGTTTCCAACATTGATAATACATCCTCATCTGAGAATGATTAGTGAAGGATCATGTGACACTGAAGACTGGAGTAATGATGATAAATTCAGCTTTGACCACAGGAAGAAATTACACTTTATAGTATATTTACACAGAAAAACAGCTGATTTACACTGGAGGAATATTTCATTATTACTGTTTTTCGCTGTATTGTTGATAAAGCAGAAGAGACTTCTTTCAAAAACATAAAAAATAGTAATATTTCCAAATGTTTGACCGGTATTTATTCAGCAGCCCTTGATATTATTGTCACTTGGATGGACATTGTGTGACGTGTTTTGTCACATGGTCATATTTTACATGTTTTACATGTTTTTTAGTGCAGTTTTTTTTTTGTGTTAATTATGGATATATCTTTTATTAAGAGTGTAATTTGATTGTGACTGGTTATATTTAAAAAAAATACTCTACTGTGGCATGGAAATTGTATTAATTTGAAAAACAGATGCTTATTGTACATTGACAGATTTAAATGCAAAATATAATCCACATATGTTTCCACATATTTGTCTGATTATCATAATATATTAGTCTAGTGATGTTATGGTTGCGCTGTTGACTTTCATAAAGATCCGAGAGCTTGCGAATTCATTGGTTGTGTCTGTGCCGCTCATCGATTACTCTGAAAGGGTTTGGTTTGATTCATCTGTGAGTGTGTCAGGCAGACAGAGAGAGACGGGAACACATTATTGTTTCTAAAGCGACAAAGGAAGCATTTCAGGATGAAGTTGGTTCATATCGTGAAAATTAAACAAGCGTTTCGCCGGCTCAGGTGTGCTTTATGGAGACGCAAGCATGTCAGGTAAAGCCATTTGGTTTTGTGTGTGTGTGTGTGTGTGTGTGTGCGTGCGTTTTAAAGCCTTTTGCATTATATTAATGGATTATATGAATGCATCTGCATTATATTTATTGCAGTACAGACTGAACAAATGAATGAAATTAAAGGCTCAGTGTAAGTTTATTGAATGAATGCTCTTATTTAATTCCGACACGCTTTAAAAAACCAATTGTTTCTTGTCTTTTATATATTGCTTATATAAATGATCTTGGGTTATGTATATCTGAGCAAATCTGGTTTCATTTCCTTAATACAAACAGAAACTAACACCCCTGGTTAATGTTAAAAGCTTTTTTGTCGAGTTTTATTGGACTAGCACTTATAGTGTTCAATAGAGTCATTGACGTCTGTTTATCTGTGTGTTACGTAACCAGCACACTGTGTCCGTCTGAACACGGCTTCGATTTTAATTCTGGTTTGATTTTAATTACCAGTTCAATCTCCAGTTGTGCTCCACTTTATTATCACATGGAGGTCGGATGTTATTGTCGGATGAACCCATTATTATTCATGTGAACTTGGCGACTTCTAAGTGATGGATATTGATTTTAATGTCAGTTTAAAGAGGTTAATCTGTAAAGTTTGTCAATCATGATCTGAATCCCGGTGAAACTAATGATCTGTTCATTTGCTCTAGTTGGAAACATGCTCGGATCTTTTCAAATATGCTGTTTGTTTTATACTGTGATGTGAACATTATACTGTATACCGCAATAGTATAGTTAACATATCCAATGAGTGTCATAAATAATCATAAATATAATTTTGTTACATGTACACTGCCGTCTAAACTTTGGGTACAATGAAATTTTTAACCCTTGTGCAAATCCTTCAAATTCACTATCCTTTCGTTATCCTCGTGGAGGAAAACGCCCACTATATTAAACTGCTGTAAAAATGTATCAGAGAAATAATTTTTTTCATTTTTTTTTGCATTGTTGATGGTTTTCCCTGTTGGGAAAAATGTAAAATTTGTCATTACATTTGTGATCAGGACTGAGGTTGATTAATAGATTATGCAAAACAAATAAAATAAAATGTATCTGTGAATTTGCCCACAGTGTATCGTTGAGTTTGTAAAAACTTTCAAAACATTTTCCCTAATGTTCCTAAATATGTGTAAAAATAAGATTTGTCACCAAAAATCATTCAAACACAGAGAAAGTTGTGGCAAAATTTAGACTTAAAACCACCCCATAGTGGATGAAAACGTCCCCAGGGACACATCAATGTTTTTAAAAGAGTATTTATGCTGCATTTATTTGATTAAAAATACAGTAACATCTAAAATATTGTAAAAAATTCCTCCAGTGTGAATCATCTGTTCTCTAATATATAGTAAAGTGTGATTTCTTCCTGTGGTCAAAGCTGAATTTATCATCATTACTCCAGTCTTCAGTGTCACATGATCCTTCAGAAATGAGGATTTAAGCTCAACAAACATTTATGATTATTATCAGTGTTTAAAACAGTTCATATGTTTGTGGAAACTGATGCATTTTATTTTTCAGGATTCTTTGATGAATAGAAAGAATAGAAGAAAAAAAAACTTTTTAACAACCCCAAACTTTTCCCCCTGTATTTATTAAAGAGTTTGTATTTATTGTAAGACTTCATTGACTATTCTATTGCAGGGCTCGACATTAACGCTTGTCTGGGACAAGTGGATTTTTTGAAGGGACAAGTGAAAGAGAATTGTACTTGCCCGACGGACAAGAGTCTGATTAAAAAAAAAACAAACTAGTGAATCACCAAAATGTACAAATAATTGTGCATTAATGTAGCGTAAGTGGCGATCGATAGTGGTGGATAATAATATATGATGAAATGACGATAATAAGGTCGCGCTGTTGACGCTCGTGCAGCCTCTCGAGGAGAAATCACAACACTAGAGCGTTTAGGCTGTTTGCTGAATACCATCACGACTGAAAATAACACTGCTTTCATATGACAGTTTCATCAACAAATAATTAACATTCACTTACATTTACATTCACTTAAAGTCACTTACATTTTAGATGCAATATTGAGTGCTTTTGTTCGATTTCAGCAACAAGTGTGTTTGTGTTACTGAACGATTCAGTGTTTGAATGAATCGTTTGAATGAACGACTCAATGACTCACTCATTACGACTCACCTGCTGCCACCTACTGGAGGTTTAGTTTCATGTTTAAACATACTTTCCAACATTTCTTTTTTGTCTATTCAAAACTACAAATCTCAAAACATTATTTAATGCAGTTGTAATTTTTCAGTGTAAATGATTTAATTTTATTGTTAACAGCCCTTATAGTGTCTTAATTTAATTCAATGTATTGATCAAATTTAACAATATAAAATTAAACCTGAAGCATAGCCTGTATTTAATAAGATTAGGGGTAAATGCCCTTTATAAAAGGTACAAATATCACAAATTTGAAATGATTCAATAAAAAAATAAAAAATAAAAATTCACAAATATGCAGATTTAAATATGTCAAAGCTGATTGTACACGGGTGAGAATATTGCTTCAGAATAAATTATAGTTACAACACACACACACACACACACACACACACACACAAAATTAAAAAATATCGAACTTTTTTCTGGAGAAGCAAATTCTTTACTCGGACAAGTAAATGAACGATTTCACAAGCACATGAAAATGCTTAATGTCAAGCCCTGTATTGGTTGACATTTTTTTGTAAATATTTGTGTATTTTTCAGTCAAATATCAAACTGAAAGAGTTTATTGAATTACAACTGAGGTTTTTCTTTGTTAAAATAATTGTATTATATTAATAATGAAAGGATAATATGTGACCCTGGACCACAAAACCAGTCATAAGGGTCATCTGAATAAATCATCTTTCCATTGATGTGTGGTTTGTTAGGACAATATTTGTCAACTATTTGAAAATCTGGAATAATAATTTGTTTTGTATATTTATGATGGGAAATGTACAAAATATCTTCATAGAACATGGAAACCTAATATTTTTTGGCATGAAATAAAAATAGATCATTTTAACCCATACAGCAACATTTTTAATTAAACATTTTTTCAGGCCTTTTGTTTCACCTAGGCTTGTTTCTCTAGTCTAGTAGGTCCTCTTTTTTGTGTTTTGAGAATTTCCAACAATGGCTTGACTGATTACTGTTATCTTTTGTTCTCTCTCTTTTCAGTATCACAGAGACCATGTCCGGAAACAGTCTGGTATTACCCATAGTTCTGTGGGGCCGCAATGCGCCCACTCACTGTATCTCCAGCCTGCTGGTGATGGACGATCTGGCCACCATCATCACCGGCTGCCATGATGGACAAATCTGCATCTGGGACATGACCTCAGAGCTGGAGGTGAGAGGTCACAGTGAGGTCACGCATGGCTTTTATCCATTGAAAGCATTGTTTTCCTATAAAGAAACATTCTGTCACACTGGGTTAGAACATCATGAAGGCTAATAAACACTAGAGCTGCTCTTTGTTAAATTGTTAAAAGATGCCGATCTCAATTCTAACTCCCATACAATCTTATGCCTAAATGGCAGCGATTTGTCTCGGTCTATTAAACCTTTCACAAATGCGATCACAGCGAACATTCAGATCTTATCCAGAGAGAGCCATAGTCATGTAGAGATAAGAAACAGATTCACACACAGTCTTTTTAACCACACAGGATCAATATTTCTGTCTTACAATCATTCAGGTTATGACAGAAGAACTGGATAAAAGTTTACAGTTCAAATATAAACACTGATGTCTAATTGCTAGTGATCACAATCACCGGCACAAAGGAACTTGACACTAAAGATTGCATCAATTACTTCGTTGGAGTTGGAGACGAGACTTTAGAGATTTCAAGAGATTTTTTCAAAAACACTAATTCGTCCAGGAATGAAACAAGTGAAGTCTTTATGAGTGAGTCATTGAATAATTTACTCAAGAGATTTGTTCAAAAACACTGATTCATCCAGTAACAAAACAAGTGAAGTCTTTATGAGCGAATCATTGAATAATTCACTTATGAGATTTGTTCAAAATCACTGATTCATCCAGTAATGAAACAAGGGAAGTCTTTATGAGCGAGTCATTTGAGTGCATGAGTGTCTAGAAAAGCTCTATATAAATGTAATGAATTATTATTATTAATATTATTATTATTTACGAGTGAGTCATTGAATCATTAATTCAAGATATTAGTTCATAAACACTGATTCATCCAGACAGTAATGAAACAAGTAAAGTCTTTATGAGCGAGTCATTGAATCGTTCATTCAAGAGATTTGTTCATAAACACCGATTCATCCAGTAATGAAACAAGTTTTTATAAGTGATTCATGGGTTCTTTTATTTGATTAAACAAACAATTCTTATATTTTATAAATAGACTGCAGCGATTAACATTGAGAAATTGACGTTGTTTTTTTTCTTTTGTTAAATTTATCCAGAGCTCTAATAAACGATTTATTATTTGATGATGATTTGTCTCTGTGTGTTTAGATCAATCCCCGTGCTCTGCTGTTTGGACACACGTCCTCCGTCACCTGTCTGTCCAAGGCCAGCGCAGGAAGTGACAAACAATACCTCGTCAGCGCCTCTGAAAGCGGGTGAGAGAGAGAGAGAGAGAGAGAGAAAGAGAGAGAGAGAGAGAGAGAGAGAGAGAGAGAGAGAGAGAGAGAGAGAGAGAGAGAGTGTGTGTTTGTCATGGGCTCTTTAACTGCTGTAAGGGTGTGTTCACACTTGGCACATATGGTTTGATTAAAGCAAACTTGATCTTTTAGTGTGGTTCATTTTGAGTGAGCGGGAACACTGCCCTCCGAACCCATCTCTGTGCCACAGAGAAATTTCTGCCGCTATTTTGACTCCTTTACACATTTATAATCTGTTCATGAGTTCTCAGCTGCTAAAAAAATACCATCATATGTACACACATACTACAAGCATATTCAACAAAAGAACCAAGAGAACCAGACTAGAAGTGTGAACACTCCTAAGATAACAATGTGTTTGGACAGTTAAATGTGTCTTTCTGCTCATTGAACGTTAGGTGTGTATTATTTGTCACAGGGAAATGTGTTTATGGGATGTCAGTGATGGACGCTGCATTGAGTTCACCAAACTGGCCTGTGCACACACCGGTATACAGGTAACACACACTCACGAACACAAACACATGGTCACACAGACACACACATTCATACACACACACTCAAGCACACAAACACATACTCGTACACACACTCATGCACACAAACTTACACGCACAAAAACTCATAACTGCTCACTCACTCACTCACTCACAGTCTCTCTTTATCTCACTCACTCACTCACTCACAGTCTCTCTTTATCTCACTCACTCACTCACTCACTCACTCACTCACTCACTCACTCACTCACTCACTCACTCACTCACTCACTCACTCACTCACTCACTCACACACACACACTCGTATACACACTCACCCACACAAACACATGCTCGTACACACACACTCGTACACACACACTCACGCACAAAAACTCATACTCACTCACTCGCTCGCACTCACTTACAAAGACACATGCACTCACTAACAAACAAACAAACACGCACTCACTCATGCACTCTCATACACTCACTCATGCACTCACTCATGCACTCACTCATGCACTCTCATACACTCACTCATGCACTCACTCATGCACTCAAACTCACTCATGCACTCACTCATGCACTCTCATACACTCACTCATGCACTCACTCATGCACTCTCATGCAATCTCATACACTCACTCATGCAATCTCATACACTCACTCATGCACTCTCATACACTCACTCATGCACTCTCATACACTCACTCATGCACTCACTCATGCACTCTCATACACTCACTCATGCACTCTCATACACTCACTCATGCACTCACTCATGCACTCTCATACACTCACTCATGCACTCACTCATGCACTCACTCATGCACTCTCATACACTCACTCATGCACTCTCATGCACTCACTCATGCACTCACTCATGCACTCTCATGCACTCACTCATGCACTCACTCATGCACTCTCATGCAATCTCATGCACTCTCATGCAATCTCATACACTCACTCATGCACTCACTCATGCACTCACTCATGCACTCACTCATGCACTCACTCATACACTCACTCATGCACTCTCATACACTCACTCATGCACTCACTCATGCACTAAAACTCACTCATGCACTCACTCATGCACTAAAACTCACTCATGCACTCATTCATGCACTCATTCATGCACTCAAACTCACTGCGATTCCGGCAAATGCACGGATAATGCGATAACTACGTACACGTTGCGGCATTAGTTTCGGCTTTTGTTCACACAGTGCTCGTCCCGGGTCGAATACCGCAATATTACTAGGTCCCCGACCCGGGTCGAATTCCGTAATCAATCCCGGGACGTGGTTGATTTCACACAGAAGGCGACCCGGCAATGTTCCGGGAATATTGCGGGTCCGACGTGCAGTGTGAAAGGGGCTATACACTCACTCATGCACTAAAACTCACTCATGCACTCACTCATGCACTAAAACTCACTCATGCACTAAAACTCACTCATGCACTCACTCATGCACTAAAACTCACTCATGCACTAAAACTCACTCATGCACTAAAACTCACTCATGCACTCAAACTCACTCATGCACTCACTCATGCACTCACTCATGCACTCACTCATGCACTCACTCATGCACTCAAACTCACTCATGCACTCAAACTCACTCATGCACTCAAACTCACTCATGCACTCAAACTCACTCATGCACTCAAACTCACTCATGCACTCTCATACACCTATGCACTCTCATGCACTCACTCATGCACTCTCATACACTCACTCATGCACTCTCATACACTCACTCATGCACTCAACCTCACTCATGCACTCTCATACACTAACCCATGCACTCTCATACACTCACTCATGCACTCTCCTGCACTCTCATGCACTCTTATGCATTCTCATACACTCACTCATGCACTCTCATGCACTCTTATGCACTCTCATACACTCACTCATGCACTCTCATACACTTATGCACTCTCATACACTCACTCATGCACTCTCATACACTCACTCATGCACTCTCATACACTCACTCATGCACTCTCATACACTCACTCATACACTCTCATACACTCACTCATGCACTCAAACTCACTCATGCACTCTCATGCACTCTCATGCACTCTTATGCACTCTCATACACTCACTCATGCACTCTCATACACTTATGCACTCTCATACACTCACTCATGCACTCTCATACACTCACTCATGCACTCATACACTCACTCATGCACTCTCATACACTCACTCATGCACTCTCATACACTCACTCATGCACTCTCATACACTCACTCATGCACTCAAACTCACTCATGCACTCTCATACACTCACTCATGCACTCTCATACACTCACTCATGCACTCTCATACACTCACTCATGCACTCTCATACACTCACTCATGCACTCATACACTCACTCATGCACTCTCATATACTCACTCATGCACTCATACACTCACTCATGCACTCTCATATACTCACTCATGCACTCATACACTCACTCATGCACTCTTATACACTCACTCATGCACTCAAACTCACTCATGCACTCTCATACACTCACTCATGCACTCAAACTCACTCATGCACTCTCATACACTCACTCATGCACTCAAACTCACTCATGCACTCTCATACACTCACTCATGCACTCTCATACACTCACTCATGCACTCAAACTCACTCATGCACTCTCATACACTCACTCATGCACTCTCATACACTCACTCATGCACTCAAACTCACTCATGCACTCAAACTCACTCATGCACTCTCATACACTCACTCATGCACTCTCATACACTCACTCATGCACTCAACCTTACTCATGCACTCAACCTCACTCATGCACTCTCATACACTCACTCATGCACTCAACCTCACTCATGCACTCTCATACACTCACTTGTGCACTCTCATACACTCACTCATGCACTCAACCTCACTCATGCACTCTCATACACTCACTCATGCACTCAAACTCACTCATGCACTCTCATACACTCACTCATGCACTCTCATACACTCACTCATGCACTCAAACTCACTCATGCACTCTCATACACTCACTCATGCACTCTCATACACTCACTCATGCACTCTCATACACTCACTCATGCACTCTCATACACTCACTCATGCACTCTCATACACTCACTCATGCACTCAAACTTACTCATGCACTCTCATACACTCACTCATGCACTCTCATACACTCACCCATGCACTCAAACTCACTCATGCACTCTCATACACTCACTCATGCACTCTCATACACTCACTCATGCACTCTCATACACTCACTCATGCACTCATACACTCACTCATGCACTCTCATATACTCACTCATGCACTCATACACTCACTCATGCACTCTTATACACTCACTCATGCACTCAAACTTACTCATGCACTCTCATACACTCACTCATGCACTCAAACTTACTCATGCACTCTCATACACTCACTCGTGCACTCTCATACACTCACTCATGCACTCAACCTCACTCATGCACTCTCATACACTCACTCATGCACTCAAACTTACTCATGCACTCTCATACACTCACTCATGCACTCTCATACACTCACTCATGCACTCAAACTCACTCATGCACTCTCATACACTCACTCATGCACTCTCATACACTCACTCATGCACTCTCATACACTCACTCATGCACTCAAACTCACTCATGCACTCTCATACACTCACTCATGCACTCTCATACACTCACTCATGCACTCAACCTCACTCATGCACTCAACCTCACTCATGCACTCTCATACACTCACTCATGCACTCAACCTCACTCATGCACTCAACCTCACTCATGCACTCTCATACACTCACTCATGCACTCTCATACACTCACTCATGCACTCTCATACACTCACTCATGCACTCTCATACACTCACTCATGCACTCTCATACACTCACTCATGCACTCAAACTCACTCATGCACTCTCATACACTCACTCATGCACTCAAACTCACTCATGCACTCTCATACACTCACTCATGCACTCTCATACACTCACTCATGCACTCAAACTCACTCATGCACTCTCATACACTCACTCATGCACTCAAACTCACTCATGCACTCTCATACACTCAGTCATGCACTCAAACTCACTCATGCACTCTCATACACTCACTCATGCACTCAAACTCACTCATGCACTCTCATACACTCACTCATGCACTCAAACTCACTCATGCACTCTCATACACTCAGTCATGCACTCTCATACACTCAGTCATGCACTCTCATACACTCACTCATGCACTCAAACTCACTCATGCACTCTCATACACTCACTCATGCACTCAAACTCACTCATGCACTCTCATACACTCAGTCATGCACTCTCATACACTCACTCATGCACTCTCATACACTCACTCATGCACTCTCATACACTCACTCATGCACTCAAACTCACTCATGCACTCTCATACACTCACTCATGCACTCAAACTCACTCATGCACTCTCATACACTCAGTCATGCACTCTCATACACTCACTCATGCACTCAAACTCACTCATGCACTCTCATACACTCACTCATGCACTCTCATACACTCACTCATGCACTCTCATACACTCACTCATGCACTCTCATACACTCACTTATGCACTCTCATACACTCACTCATGCACTCTCATACACTCACTCATGCACTCTCATACACTTATGCACACACACACACACACACACACACACACACACACACACAGACAGACACAAACACAGACTAGACCAAGGAGCAAGCCATATGAAACAAGACTGTACTGAATAGTCGATATTCTGACAAAAAGAACATAATTTCTATACAATATATTCCCTTAAGCACAAATAAAGTGAAGAGGCTACCAAATCATCTATTGTTTTTTAATAATTCAATTTATATACAAATTCAAAGAATCCTTTAAAATAAAATGTATTACAGTTTCCTCTAAAATGTGAAAGATTGATTATAACAGTTATACTGTTTACACAGTTTATACTGTGGAATGGTCTGGGTTATTCACATGCTGAAAGTTTTGCAACCCAGGTAGGTGCCCTACCAAGCCGCAAATATTTTACCTAAACAAAGTAAAGTTAAAACTTGTTTTTAACAATTTCTTTGTCATGCAGATTGATTTTAAGTAGGAGAAAAAAAAATCGATTAAAATCGTAAATCGCATTTTTTGGCAAAAAATCAGGGATTTTTTTTTTTTGGCCATATCGCCCAGCCCTAGTTGATCATCAGATCCTCATCTGAGAATGATTAGTGAAGGATCATGTGACACTGAAGACTGGAGTAATGATGATAAATTCAGCTTTGACCACAGGAAGAAATTACACTTTACAATATATAGAGAACAGCTGAATTACACTTGAGGAATATTTCATATTTATTTATGATCAAATAAATGAGCAAAAGAGACTCTTTCAAAAACATAACATTTGATCGTTTTGATTGATTAAACAAACGCTAACCATAGATTTTTAGAATTACAAAAAATAATGATTATGAATCATTGTTCATGAAACTCTTTCTGTCCTTTCTGCAGTTTTATCAGTTCACCATCGGCACACAGAGGGAGGGGCGTCTCCTGTGCCACGGACATTACCCAGAAATCCTGGTGGTGGACGCCACGAGTCTGGAGGTCCTTTACTCGCTCGTGTCCAAGATTTCACCAGACTGGATCAGTTCCATGAGCATCATTCGCTCGCACCGCACCCAAGGTACCGCAAAAATCATCTTTCATTCAACTTATTGCTGAGTGAGTGAGTGAGTGAGTGAGTGAGTGAGTGAGAGAGTGAGAGAGTGAGAGAGTGAGAGAGTGAGAGAGTGAGAGAGTGAGAGAGGGAGTGAGGGAGTGAGAGAGTGAGTCAGTCAGTCAGTCAGTCAGTCAGTCAGTCAGTCAGTCAGTGAGTGACTGAGTGAGTGAGTGAGTGAGTGAGTGAGTGAGTGAGTGAGTGAGTGAGTGAGTGAGTGAGTGAGTGAGAGAGAGAGTGAGAGAGTGAGAGAGAGAGTGAGAGAGAGAGTGAGAGAGTGAGAGAGAGAGTGAGAGAGTGAGAGAGAGAGTGAGAGAGTGAGGGAGTGAGAGAGTGAGTCAGTCAGTCAGTCAGTCAGTCAGTCAGTCAGTCAGTCAGTCAGTCAGTCAGTCAGTCAGTCAGTCAGTCAGTCAGTCAGTGAGTGAGTGAGTGAGTGACTGAGTGACTGAGTGACTGAGTAACTGAGTGAGTGAGTGAGTGAGATAAAGAGAGACTGTGTGTGAGTGAGTGTGTGAGTGAGGGAGTAAGTGTAATAAGCTTATAAAACATGTTTTTATTTAAATCTAGTGTTTTGCATGTTTCTGTGATGGTTGGGTTTAGGAGTCAGAGGTCTGGTTAGACCATAGAAAATATAATTAACCTGATAAAAAAAATCAGTGGAAGTCTATGAAATGTCCGTCCTCACAAACGTGTGTGTGTGTGTGTGTGTTTCAGAGGACACCGTGGTGGCCGTGTCTGTCACTGGAATCCTCAAGGTGTGGATCATCACCGCTGACGTCAGCAGAATGCAGGTGAACAGTCAAACTCAACCGGACATGTCAATACATGGGCAGAATTCATGTCTCATGCACAGAAAACGCAGTGTGTCCTGCTAGAACAGGTGTGTGTGTGTGTGTGTGTGTGTGTGTGTGTGTGTGTGTGTGTGTGTGTGTGTGTGTGTGTGTGTGTGTGTGTGTGTGTGTTCAGCAGGATCTGGACCCTGTGTTCGAGGAGGAGTCGAAGCCGATCTACTGCCAGGGCTGCCAGAGTATTTCCTTCTGCACGTTCACACAGCTCTCGCTGCTGGTGGTGTGCTCCAAGTACTGGAGGGTGAGTGTTGGACTGTGAGTTTGAGCTTCAGATTACTTTTAGTTGTGTTTGAATTGTAATGTTTGTGCTGTAGGTGTTTGATGCGGGTGATTTCTCCCTACTGTGTTCGGTCGCGAGCGAGAACAATCAGTCGTGGGTCGGAGGAGAATTCATCGCTGCTGATAAAGTCATAATATGGACTGAAGATGGTTGCAGCTATATTTACAAACTACCTGCCAGGTAACACAACTTGTTATAAAAGTTGCAAAGGCTGTGATTAAATTAAATACATGCACTGCGTGTTTCAGAATGAAGCCACTGTGTCACTTTGTTAGCTTTCCTGTAGCTCAACCAGTAGAGCGCGGCGTTAGCAATGCCGAGGTCATGGGTTCGATTCCCAGGGAAAGCAAGAATTGACAAAAATGTGTACCTTAAAATGCAATGTAAAGCCTAGTTCACACTGCCCGATTTTTGCCCCGATTTTGAGTCGCCGACGGGATTTGTGAAATCGCCAACAAATGCCCGAGATCACAGGCAAATCGGTGCTCGTGCACGCGAGTGACAATCACGCAGTGTGAATAATCAAAGACGCGATCAGAGAGAATCGCCGACGCCGGTGAGATATTTGGCATGCTAAATATCTGGAGCTGTCGGCGATTCAAACTCCTGCTGTGTGAACAGCGTTCTGACTGAAAATTACACCGACAGCCAATGAGAGAGTGAGAAACAGGGCAGCAGGAGGTTCAGGGAGGAGTTATAGAGCATGATTTCAGTATTTTAATAGATATATTTACAATTCTATCACACAGAAACAAAGGGCAAACATTTGCACATCCAGCCACAGCAGCAGCACATTACAAAATTATTTATTTACCTCAAACTGTTTTTGCAGAACAAAATCCTGGCTCCTTCTGTGTCTCCAACAATTTCTTCCGCCATAATCTTTTTTCTTTTTCTCCACAAATCAGCGCACATACAATTTGAAGCAAACTTTGTGCAGTTTATCATTTGTAATAACAATTCCAAGTCACGTGCGAGAACTCCGGTCTGACGCACGTGTGATCTCGCGTTGTTTACTTGTCACATCGCACGTGTGTTTGGGAAACTTAGTTTGTGCATGGGAGAGAGAGAGAGTTGTCGGCGATTCTTCCTCTTGTTCAGTCTTGCAGTGTGAACTCCTCTGTCGTCAAACCATCGTGCAGTGTGAACACAGCAGTGACTGAATGATACCCCCGATAGTCATGCAGTGTGAATGGAGCAGTGACCCGACGAATTTGAAAATCGTGCAGTCTGAACTAGGCTTAAGTCGCTTTGGATAAAATCATCTGCCAAATGCATAAATGTAAATGTGTTAATTTATGCTGGGCAGCTCATGATCCAGTGTTTTCAGCATCTCAGAGCAGCTCACTTTAACGTAGTAAAATGCAGTAAAAATGTCACAAATTAGAAATATATTACTACACACTTGGTACTACATTACATCAACACATACTCTAGGGGTGACCTCTAATAGTCAAAGATTCGATGCATCGATATGCAGGTCCGGATTCGACCACTGATCTCATGGTCGAATCTTCACGGGTGTTATGAAACGAGGATCATACCATTTTGGCAATATGGGGGTGCTCAATATTAGTGTTATAAAGACGGGTCGCGGCGCTGAGCGATCGCCCTTTAAGGGCACTGAGCTTCGCACCAGACGCGCCGTGCCTTTAAAATTCAAACACATACAACGACGGCGGTATTCGACGCCTGTCCGCGGCGATTAAATGTATATTTCCCTCAGATCGTGAATGTACTGATTTCACCCTGTGCTACAAGATACACTCATCGTGCAGCTCTTCTGTCAGAAGTCGATTCAAAATTGACCTTGCGCGTATATAATGTTTACGTCTGCCTGGTGTGAGATACCGGAGACACGGCGCTGAGCTTCAGTCCGGTGTGCGACCCCCTTCAGGCACAGTCGGCTTCAGAACGTGCATATAAACGCACTCAAAGTGTTCTTTTCCTCTCTAGGCAGGTATTTTTTTAGGTTTATTTATCAAAATGTTCTTTTATATATTTGTGTGATGTTCTGTGTTTCGATCGCAGCTTTTAAATGTTTTGAGAGAACGGTTCATTTACGAATGTGTAGTGTAGTCTAGTTTTGATCACTTTATTAAAAGTGGTGGCTGTGTGCCGTGCGTAAAGTAAAATAAAAATAGTCTTAGCCTCCTGCTGACTAGTGTCCTGCCCTTCCCAACATGTTTATACCGTTTATTTTTTCCCGGTCTATGGTTTACACACACACACAGATGATTCGACTATCATTCGACCATAGAGAGATTCGAAAAATCTGATTCGAATGTGTAAATCCTTAGTCTGGGACACCCCTAACATACACACTTGCATATAACCACACAATTACACACCTACCTACACATAACTATATATGTACTAACTGCAAACATATGAGCAAACATAACTTGCCTACAAGATACCCAACAGCACACTTTCAAAACTAACAACAGATAACCACACAAATGACTTGCTCAGAATAAAGGAATTGGAATGAATGAATGATTGAATGAATGAATAAATGAATGAATGCATTTTTGTATAAATGTAGATAAATAAAAAATAAAGAGGATTAGATTTTTGTTAAAATTTTTTATTG
This sequence comes from Pseudorasbora parva, assembly GCF_024679245.1. Taxonomy (NCBI): domain Eukaryota; kingdom Metazoa; phylum Chordata; class Actinopteri; order Cypriniformes; family Gobionidae; genus Pseudorasbora; species Pseudorasbora parva. The sequence goes on from NC_090189.1 coordinate 2,942,701, forward strand.
TATTTGTAAATTTGATATAAACTTAGATATGCAAAGAAAATATTAATTTATTTTATTGTTTATTTGATATAAAAATTGAACTATTAAATAATGAATGGATGATGAATGGGTGAATGGATAGAGTGGGTGGAATGATGGATGATGAATGAAAAGGATGGAATGGATGGGTATATGGATGATGGATGAATGGATGATGGAGAGGATGGATAGAGTGGATGGAATGGATAATGAATGGGTATATGGATGATGGATGAATGGATGATGGAGAGGATGGATAGAGTGGATGGAATGGATAATGAATGGGTATATGGATGATGGATGAATGGATGATGGAGAGGATGGATAGAGTGGATGGAATGGATAATGAATGGGTATATGGATGATGGATGAATGGATGATGGAGAGGATGGATAGAGTGGATGGAATGGCTGGATGATGAATGGAGTGGATGGAATGGATGATGAATGGGTATATGGATGATGGATGATGGAGAGGATGCAATGGATGGATGGATAGAGTGGGTGGATGGATTGATGAATGGGTGGATGGATGATGGAGAGGATGGATAGAGTGGATGGAATGGATGGATGATTTATAGATGTGTGAATGGAATGGATAATTGATGGATAGATGATGATGAATGAAGGGTTAATGGATTCATGAATGGATAGATGGATGATGGATGAATGGATGATGGAGAGGATGGATAGAGTAGATGGAATGGATAATGAATGGGTATATGGATGATGGATGAATGGATGATGGAGAGGATGGATAGAGTGGATGGAATGGCTGGATGATGAATGGAGTGGATGGAATGGATGATGAATGGGTATATGGATGATGGATGATGGAGAGGATGCAATGGATGGATGGATAGAGTGGGTGGATGGATTGATGAATGGGTGGATGGATGATTGAGAGGATGGATAGGGTGGATGGAATGGATGGATGATTTATAGATGTGTGAATGGAATGGATAATTGATGGATAGATGATGATGAATGAAGGGTTAATGGATTCATGAATGGATAGATGGATGATAGATGAATGGATGATGGATGGATAGAGTAGATGGAATGGAGGATGAATGGGTGGATGGATGATGGAGGAATAATGGATGGATGATGGAGTGGATGGTTGGATGAATGGATGGGTGGATAGAAATGCAAACACTGTAAAACTGACTCACAGAAGAACACACTTACACATATTCTGTCATATCAGAGCTGCTTCTTCCGTGTGTTATCCGTGTGTTATCCGTGTGTTATCCGTGTGTTTCAGCTGCATCCCAGCCAGTGAACACTTCCGCAGCAGCGTTGGGAGGAAGGCGGAAGGCTCCATCCCTCCTCTGGTGTACAGCATAGCCGACCACGCCGACAAACAGGTCAGACACACACACACACACACACACACACACATTATCATGTGTGCAGTGCATTGATGCATCAGGTTATGCAGCTTGCAAAAATCGAGAGGTTCAAAAATGGCAAGTTAATACATTTTGATGAAAGATAATTTCAGTTTAATAACATCACGGAGTCATTCACAACAAGCAGGAAAGTAAATAGAGTCAGTTTTAATTTCATATGCTCAGCCAATCATAAATCTTCTGTTTTAGTTGAGTTTTGTAATAAATAAACTAGCGGTCTAAACTTGTACCGGGTAGTTTGTGTTGATTTGGTCTCCAGTTTGTGTCCTGCTGTCGGTCTGCTCCTGTCTATGTTTATGTGTCACTTGTACAGGGGCCTGTACCATGATGTTAGTTAAACTAACTCAGGGTTACAGGATTAGTTTCGAGTTGACAAAACCAAACCAATCTATTCAGGCTTTGCTGGTCCCATGATGCTGATCATCAGCTTTCTCTGTCAGATCAGGCTTTAATCCTGAGTTCAAGAGTTCAGCTGTGACATCAGTAGTCAACAGCCAATCACAGGCTCTAGATCAGTGGAACTGAGATTAATTTCTCTCTTCTGCAGATTATTACCTGATTGAAAAATATTAAGAATTTAATCAAATTTACACAGCAAGAAGAAAAGAGCTGTCTATGAAAGAGGACAACTTAAAGAAAACTATTATACGTCAATGCAAGTAAAAGTTATAAAGTTAGTTTATTTGATATATAGAGAGAATTGAACATTTGAGCTCAGTAAGCTTCTTTTTTAATAGCTTTATTTATTGATTTTAAAGCTTATTTGTATGACTTTATATAGGCTATTTAACAAAGTGCATATTAATGATTGATGAACTAAAATGATTACATAAATTATACCTAAATCAATCAAAATTATTATTATTATAAATAAGCATTGTTTAAAGCCAGACGCTTTAGTCCTTAAAAACGATTTGCTATGTAGTGACCTTTAATGTGAAGTAGAAACAGGGGGAGTGACTTTATTGCATCAGAAGTCACTTTGCGCACATCTGATTGGTCTAATTTCAGTTTGAGGACTCTTATCCAGAACATAACCTGCCCTGGAGCGTAAGTTACTATGGAGATGAACACAGCTAAAGGCCAAACCACTTTAAAGGGTTAGTTCACCCAAAAATGAAAATGATTTCATTAATGACTCGCCCTCATGTCGTTGGACACCCGTCAGACCTTCGTTCATCTTCAGAACACAAATGAAGATATTTTAGTGTAAAGCTGAGAAAGGCTTCAGATAGGCCTCCATTGGCATTCAGTCCATTCCCACTCACAAGACCCATAAAGGCCCTAAACACATCGACACACAGCCCATCTCACTACAGCGGCTGGACGATCATTTTACAAAGAGACGAGAATAGTTTTTGTGCGCAAAAAAAATCTAAATAACGACTTTATCCGCCAAGTTATTGTCTTCCGTGTCGGTCTCGCTCCTCCTCTTTCGGGTCATGAACGGCGGATCTGCGTCATATTCTTGCTAATGTGTCGAGTTCACGTCAATAACTTGGTGGATAAAGTCATTATGTTGATTTTTGTGCACAATAACTATTCTCGTCGCATTGTAAAATGATTGTCCAGCCGCTGTAGTGAGATGGGCTGTGTGTCGATGTGTTTAGGGCCTTTATGGGTCTTGTGAGTGGGAATGGACTGAATGCCAATGGAGGCCTATCTGAAGCCTTTCTCAGCTTTACACTAAAATATCTTCATTTGTGTTCTGAAGATGAACGAAGGTCTGACGGGTGTCCAACGACATGAGGGGGAGTCATTAATTAAATCATTTTCATTTTTGGGTGAGCTAACCCTTTAATGGTACCTAAAAACCCAGGATTGGCACTAACTAAGCTTAAACATATCTGGCTAGCCAGCTAAACCGGCTTCATGGTACAGGCCCCAGCAGTTTGTGTCTGTGTTTGATTTGTTTATGATTTTGCTCTTTGTCTGTTGTCGCCCCCCTCACCCGCCCCCTGTCCCGCCCTAGCCGGAGGAGGGCTGGGAGGGGCAGTGTGTTGTGGTTCGTCTCCCTGATGGCTCTTGTGATCCGGAGCTCTACTCTCCTGAGTTGCAATACATCCAGCGGCCTCTAGAGGCACCAGTAAGCCCCGCTGACAGTGAGACGCAGGCGCACCAGCCCAGCTCTCCGCGCATGTCATCCAGTCGCAGAACAATGCAACCTTTCATTTTGATAGCAACCATTTTATTATGACAATTGTGTAAATAGGGCTGCACGATATTGAAAAAAAAAAAAAAAAACCTTTTTTTCTGCGATACGAGGAAACAGGAAGTTTAACCAGATGACTTGAATAGCTCTAGATTGACTGAGCTGATTTTGTTTGGGAAGTACGTCTGCGTTGAAATTAAAAATATGTTAGTTATTTGAGAAAAAATATCTCTCTCCACTTTTCCACTTGAGTTTTCATAGACCATACGTATAATATAAACAATGATATATATATATATATATATATATATATATATATATACTACATATTTATTATTTTTTATTTACATATTTATTATGGCTTATTTAATCGTGATTAATCACATCTAACAAAAGTGTATGTGTGTGTGTTATAAACATTATTATATATACTATATAAATATATTATTATCTTTTATTATCTTTTATGTAGAAGTGATTAATCACGATTAATCGCTTTGACAGAACTAATATTTATATATTATGTTACTATATATTAATAAATTATTATTAAATGCATAAAAAAACAAATATATTGTAATAATTATATTCTCCTGTAAAAATGTGTAATAAAATGTATTTTATTACCCCCCCCCCCCAAAAAAAAAAGATATACCATCAGAATTTTATTTTGACAGGTTACTGACAAACAAATAAAATATAAATATTACTATATATTATTATTATTATTAAATATATAAAAACTAATATATTGTAATAATAATATAAAAAACAGTAATTAAATGTTTTTTTATTGTAAAATTACTGCAATCCTAATTTCTCTTTTCAAATTATATACCATCAGACTTTTATTTTGACAGGTTACTGACAAACAAATAAATAAATGCGCTGCCAGTTTCAGAGTTCAGTTGTTCATTTACACGCGTGCAGCTCACAAAACGACTGGTTTTGAACTCGTTCACTCTGAAAATGACAGCAAAAATACTGTATTTACTTCATTAAATCGCTCAATCATAACATAATTTTCGTCATAGTTGAAAAAAGTGAAATGAGCTCTTTCGTGTGTTTTTGCGCTTGAACGGTCAAACACAATGTGAGTGTGAGTTTTGTTGTGATTTCAGTAACAGTCGTTGATGTAATGCTAAAATCCTCAATTAATGCTTTACAATTGAACTAATCTCATTAGATTTTAGTCGACTAAAACTAAAAACAATTCAGGCGACTAAACTATGACTAAAACTAAATTACATTTTAGTCAAAAGACTGACTAAAACCAAATCAAAATGTGCCGTCAGAATGAACGCTGGCTCTAAGCCATACGGTTGCATTTTTTATATATCGCTCAGCCCTATTTGTAAATCATAAATATACACGCAGGATTTGTAACCGTGAATCTGTCCTGAGAGCTTCCTGTGGTGTCTCTGCCTCCGTTTTGCTGTCAGTCACTCTGATTCGCTAAGTCTCATGCTCCTCCCACTAAAAACAACCAATCATTGACTCTCCCTTCATCTGTCTTCACACGGTGAAGGTGCATGCAAAGTCCCAGAGCTTCTTTACAGTGGCTTCTGCTTCTTACGCTTGTTTTCTCTTGGACAGATGCGTTAAACGTTCATGTTGTTGGTTTAGTGCTGTTAGATCTGAACTGTAGCAGTGTGTCCTTCTCTAGATGCTCTTCTGCATCCTCAGATGATCTAGCTGTGTGTTTCTTTTAGTTTAGCATGTTTTGATGTGGATTTAATAAAATATTTTTTTTTAAATTATAATATTTATTGTATATAGAAATGTTATTAATAAATATAGTATACATGAAAGTTATATATATATATATATATATATATATATATATATATATATATATATATATATATATATATATATATATATAAAAACTTTTAAAAGAAATAATAGAAATTCAAATCAATATTTTATTTAATTTTCATATGTATATATATTAATTATTAACAATTTTGTATAAAAAATAATAGAAACTTAATTTTGAATAATAATTATAATTTATATATATATATATATATATATATATATATATATATATATATATATATATATATGATGTATTATTTTTATGTATTATTACATAAATATAAATAAATGAAGCTTAAAAAATGAATTTGATTTTCATATATATATATATATATATATATATATATATATATATATATATATATATATATATATATATATATATATATATATATATATATATATATATATATATTTATTTATTAAATATTATTTTTATATATTAATAATTGTATATATTTGATCTAGAATGTAATATTGTTAGTGGTTTATGAGCATCAATAAGTGTGTTGTTCTCTAGTCGCTCTTCTGTTTGTGTTTGTGTGTTTCTTTTGGTTTTCGTGTGCCAGTGTGTTTTGAGCATGTTGTAACGTGTGTGTGTGTGTGTGTGAGTGAGAGCTGGACCTGTGCTCATACACGTGTGTGTGTCTGTGTGTGTGTGTTAAGGAAAGCTCATTGGTGGCACTTTGCACTGTTCTCAATGGAGAATGCTCTGAGAATTCAGAGGACACATCAATAGGTTGTGTATCTGTTTTAAAACAGTCATGTCCACATCAAGCCATCAGTCCACCTCAGACACTGCACATGCACAACATGCAGAGGACTTTACATGATCACCCTCACCCTCATAAATCAGTGATATCAACACAAACATATGTTCACTTGGGGAATAACATGCACGTCCACAATAAGACCAAGAACATATATTCAAGTATGTTTATATTATCATATTTGACGGACCCCTATCCTAAAGCTTAAAAGGAAGCTTAATATTTGCATATATAAATAAATATGTCTGAATAATGCAAAATATTTCATTATTTTATTATATTTCTACCCACTATAGGACTGCACTGTTAAGTGTATTATCTATTTATTTGTGTATTTTGATCAAATTGTTAATATTTATTTGGTAACACTTTACAATAAGTTGTCATTAGTTAACCCGAACACGTTTGCACAGAGAAGAGAACAGTGTCGTCTTCAAAAGTGTGTGTTTTCAGGCCCACAACAAGTTTGAGGGTTTTAGTTAAAAACAATTCAGTGTAAACGATCCCTTAGTTAATGTTCATTTCATTATTTACTAAAACACTCTTACAGTTAAAAGCTGTTCGTAATAGTTAATGCACCTGAGCTGATGTGAGCCAACTATAAACAATATTTTTTATTAACAAACATTATTAAATACTTAATATTAGTTAATAGGTTAACTTACAGGACCTTATTTTAGAGTGGTACCATTTATTTTAATTAAATATTTATTATGCATTTATTTATTTTAATCAAATATTTAGTATGCATTTATTTATTTGAATCATTTTTTTATGTTTTAATCAACATATTTAATCAATTTATTTTACTGAAATATTTATTTTTTACATATTTTATTTGAATCTATTTTTTTAGTTTTAATTATTTCATTTTAATCAAATATGTATTATGCATTTGTTTATTTTAATCTATTTTTATTATATTTTAATCATTTTATTTTAATCAAATATTTATTATGCATTTATTTTTTTTAATAAAATAATTGTTTTGTATGTATTTTAATCTATTTTATTACCTTTTAATCAACATATTTAATTTTAATCAAATATTTATTCTGTATGTATTTATTTTAATCTATTTTTTATTATCTTTTAATCAACATATTTAATCAATTTATTTTAGTCAAATATTTATGTATGTATTAGAATTATTGTGATCATTTATCTTATTTTATTTATATATTTATTGATTTAGATCTTATTATGATGTATTTTTCTCTGAACTTGTCCACGGACCCAAACGCCTGTGCTATAGTCGAGCTGTAACTCATTCTCCGCCCGTCTCTAATGGCTGACGTCCCTCAGCCACGATCCTGCATGAGCTGAGAATCTCCCTGAAACAGATGCTCATGTTTAACAGCTCCAGCATCCATACGCGCATCGCTCAGAGCTCAGACTGTGTGTGAGTGAGTGAGTGAGTGAGTGAGTGAGTGAGTGAGTGAGTGAGTGAGTGAGTGAGTGAGTTAAAGAGTGAGTGAGTTAAAGAGTGAGTGATTGAGTGAGTGATTGAGTGAGTGAGTTAAAGAGTGAGTGAGTGAGTGAGTTAAAGAGTGAGTGAGTGAGTGAGTGAGTGAGTGTGTGAGTGAGTGAGTGAGTGAGTGAGTGAGTGAGTGAGTGAGTGAGTGAGTGAGTGAGTGTGTGAGTGAGTGAGTGAGTGTGTGAGAGTGTAAGAATGAGTGAGTGAGTGAGTGAGTGAGTGAGTGAGTGAGTGAGTGAGTGAGTGAGTGAGTGAGTGAGTGAGTGAGTGAGTGAGTGAGTGAGTGAGTGAGTGAGTGAGTGAGTGAGTGAGTGAGTTAAAGAGTGAGTGAGTTAAAGAGTGAGTGATTGAGTGAGTGAGTTAAAGAGTGAGTGAGTGAGTGTGTGAGTGAGTGTGTGAGAGTGTAAGAGTGAGTGAGTGAGTGAGTGAGTGAGTGTGTGAGTGTGTGAGTGTGTGAGTGTGTGAGTGTGTGAGAGTGTGAGAGTGTGAGAGTGTGAGAGTGTGTGAGTGTGTGAGTGTGTGAGTGTGTGAGTGTGTGAGTGTGTGAGTGTGTGAGTGTGTGAGTGTGTGAGTGTGTGAGAGTGTGAGTGTGTGAGAGTGTGAGAGTGTGAGAGTGTGAGAGTGTGAGTGTGTGAGTGTGTGAGTGTGTGAGTGTGTGAGTGTGTGTGTGAGTGTGTGAGTGTGTGAGTGTGTGAGTGTGTGTGTGAGTGTGTGTGTGAGTGTGTGTGTGAGTGTGTGTGTGAGTGTGTGTGTGAGTGTGTGTGTGTGTGTGTGAGTGTGTGTGTGAGTGTGTGAGTGTGTGTGTGAGTGTGTGAGTGTGTGAGTGTGTGAGTGTGTGAGTGTGTGAGTGTGTGAGCGTGTGAGCGAGCGTGCGAGCGTGCGAGCGTGCGAGCGTGCGTGCGAGCGTGCGAGCGTGCGAGCGTGCGTGCGAGCGTGCGAGCGTGCGAGCGAGTGTGCGAGTGTGCGAGTGTGCGAGTGAGTGAGTGTGCGAGTGAGTGAGTGTGTGTGTGTGTGTGTGTGTGTGTGTGTGTGTGTGTGTTTGCAGTGACTCCTCCGCAGCTCTGTCTGTTCTGCAGACACTGATGTCTCTGTCCTCTGCAGCTCCTGATTTGTCCGCCTGTGACACGCTTCTTTTTCGGCCGGAGGGAGCCGTTCCACAAGCTGCTGGTTCAGGGCGACTCTGCAGGCCGGCTGACGGTGTGGAGCGTCCCGGAGACTCCGCCTCCACAGACCCTTTCCTCCGCCACAGGTAACGCTTCTGACCTCAGCAGCCGGCGCCAGCCTGACCTGACTCACACATGACTACAGACACCACAGCTTTTAATTTTTTAAATTTTTTATCTTCACTAAATATTTTACAACCCCCCACAAATTATACGCACAAAAAAACACACAAATTATTTTATTAATTATTATTTTAATATTTTAAATACTGTTTAAAAAATTTAATTATTACTATTTTAAACAGTATTGTAACTATTAAATTTTATTTCACAAATCATATATATATATATATATAATTGTTATTATTATTTTTTATTTTTTTTACAAATTATGAATATTTTAAACAGTATTAAATAAATTGAACTATTTAAAATAAAATCTCACAAACTGTTCAATAATTCACAAATTATTAATATTTTTTTCACAAGTTATTAATATTTTAAATGGTGTTGTAACTATTAATTTATTTTTCACAAATTATTAATATTTTTTCACAGATTATTAATATTTTAAACGGTATTGTAACTATTGTAAACTTTTTTCTCACAAACCGAATATAAAAAAAAATCACAAATTATTTTTTCACAAATTATTAATATTTTAAACAGTATTGTAAGTATTTTAAAGAGAAGTGGAAGAGAATGGAAAACAAGTAATTTAAAGTAATGTTGCACATGCTTGTAAAAACCTGCAGTTGATGCTGTAGAGTAGATTGAGTAGAATAGGTCAGTGTCGCCCTCTGCTGTGTGTATCCAGTACTTTTGCCCTCTTGTGTCCACTGAAGTAAAATCTGTATTAATCACGTGATTGGGACGGGAGTGGAAATTTTTTATTTTTACGGGAATTGTAATAACACTATGATACCAGCTGTACAAATATAATGTTTATATAAATTAACTATGTTTTAATTTTGAACTCAATTCTAGTTGCCCTGTTCTCTATGCTCTCCTGTTTGCTTTGGTGTGCCTTGTTCAGTGAATGATGTGCTCCACACCCGTAACAGTTCGTGGCCAATGCCAGCCACCAATAATATAAGAGGAAGGAGGCTTCCCCGTGCACTTTAAAGCCACGAAAATCATCATCAAAATTGAGTCAGACCAAAAAGCGACTACTGTTGAAAAAAAGTATACCTAAGTTGTGCTCACCGACATTTTAGGGCAGTCAGAAGTAACCAAAAAGAAGACGTGAAAACGGCATAAGCTGCAAGACATTTACTGCGCACGTGTGTGTGTGTGTGTTTACATAGATGATTTATGTGGAATTTAATGTGTGTGCATCCTTATTATATTGAACTGAAAGCCATCAAACAAAAACGTGTGTGTGTGTGTGGATCTGCTGTAGCCTAATACTGAGGATCTCCAGTAGAGAGAGACACTGAACCGTGCGTGTGTGTGTGTGTGTGTGTGTGTGTGTGTGTGTGTGTGTGTGTGTGTGTGTGTGTGTGTGTGTGTGTGTGTGTAACACGGGAGTGGGAGGGAACAGGAGATAATCTTCTGGGATTAGGATGGGACGGGAATTTTCCTGTTTTTTCGTGGAATTATGATGGGACAGGATTTTTTTTGGGAAATCCACTCCCGCGTCACCCTCTAGTCCATATCTCCATAGGCGTCAGTTTGGTTTAAAATGTCCTGGGGACAGAGATGCATACATTTTTTCTCTCTATTTCGCGTTGGGCATGTTTTTAAAGACGATCTCCTATAGCTTACTAATTTAAATAAATAAAAATGTATACAAAAATCATGTTATGATGTCCGACTCGTTTTATGAAGGAGAAAGCCATAAGTTTTCAAAAAGCATTAGACATATGATAGGACCCACTAATCTGCTCCATAAGTACCATGTTGACAGTATGACATGGCCATGACGTGGTTTAATGTACCTAAACAATGATTACCAAATTTCTCTCATGTTGCTCCTCATAACCACTGAAAACGGGAAAAAAAAACCTAACCCAAAATCGGGCCTCGCTCTACATTATCCCCTTATTACATGGCTACCCAACCAATAAATCAATAATTTGACACAAAATATTGATTTATAAACGAGTTTATTAATACACGATTGTATACGGCATTTCAGAATGTTTGTAAACAATCGGCACAAAGATACTTCCGGGTGGCAGAACGCGAGCGGCTTCTACTGACAAACTGAAGAGATCAGCCGGCTACTGTAAAGGGTTACAGAGTTAAGAACATTGTTATTGATTAAAGTTGAAACTATGATGAAAACGTGTTGTGTTTGGGATTGCGCCGTCAGATATACAGCAAAAGGTGTAGGATTGTATCGATTTCCTTCAGAAAAAAAGTAAGTATATCCAGCAAAACCTGTGGGCGAGGAGGCTAAAGCGAGTTGACGTCGTCAAAAGAGGCGCTACAGAGAAGTATTCTCAAAACGGTCCGTCTACAAAATCATAGCAGAGCATAATTATCTTCAGCTGGGGAAATTCGTGACTATTAGTAAACTTTAGATCTCTTTTAAAGATCGAACTCATTGCCAGTCACTGCCTGAAGTAAAAGTAAGAAGAGAAAGAACTTCTAGTGTCATGTAGGCTACTGATCGAATATCAGTGGAAGAAATAGGAAAAGCAAAACATAGATGTAGGCTGATGGATGTGTACCACATTGGTTTCATCATCACCGTGAGTTTAGTTTGAGTGAATGCCTAACGTTAGCGGAGTAGCTCTAGTCTACAGCACGCTATCCTTTTGACCGTCAGAAGCTCACGTCTGTGCCATCTAAATAAATGTCTAAATGTTAATTTTGTCGAGTATTCACAAAAACAAAGTTGATTATGTCTTAAGTGAAGGTGAACAGTGTGAGAATATCAGATGTGTATCAGTGTATTGGAACCGTGCATTCAGCCTTTATAAAGAGCTTTGTATCTTTTAAGCCCCTTTCACACTGCACGTCGGACCCGCAATATTCCCGGAGCATTGCCGGGTCGCCTTCTGTGTGAAAGCAGCCACGTCCCGGCATTGATTACCGAATTGAACCCGGGTCGGAGACCTAGTAATATTGCGGTATTCGACCCGGGACGAGTGCTGTGTGAACAAAAGCCGAAACTAATGCCGCAACGTGTGCGTAGTTATCGTGCGACTCCTAGAGCTTGTTTTTTCAATAACACAACCCTGCAGTGCCAGAAGAGCTCGTCGGTGTTTTAAACACAGAGAGTGTTCGTATACAAAAGAAACTAAAATTAAACAAGCAGAAATGAGCACAAACTGGACACAAGTCGAGACCACGGAGCTCCTTACTATCCGCGCTGAAGCTGAGATCGCTCGCCGTTATACGTCACATCAGGATGTCACGTGTCAACTCGACCCGGGACCGTTACGGGTTGTGTGTGAAAGCGCACATATTACGGTATTTCACTGGCAGTGTGAATGGACCAAATCTAGTGGCCCGGGAACAAATGCCAGGTCGCATTATCCGTGTATTTGCCGGAATCGCAGTGTGAAAGGGGCTTTAGAGAAGTATTTAAATGAGTTTAAGTTAGTCATATGCTAGTATGTCAGATGGAGCATCACTGACTGGATTAAACCATGATGGCATAGTTTCCATTTATACAACAATAATAAAATAATGTGTTGACATAAAAAAGTAAATTTACTTTTGCTACTTAAGTATTTTTGAAAACAAATTGTACTTTTACTTAAGAAATCTGTTTGTACAACTTTCACTTGTAACGGAGTAATATTTGACCAGTAGTGCTGTTACTCTTACTCAAGTAATGAAGTTGTGTACTTTGTCCACCTCTACACACAACACAACTTCTGCACTAGAACATCTAAATTGAACTCGAGGTTTAAAAAAAAAAAGTTCGTCACAAAATGACGAAATCTGGCGGGTACACGCAACTTGTTAAATGTTCTAAAGAAACTGAAAAATAGTCACACTTAGTTGTAAATTTAGAACTGTTTATTCTTAATTATTGTTCTTTGCAATTGTATGGCTTACCATGTTTCATTTCGAGCTTGTTAATCCTGCATATAACTTTTTTAATAAAATAAAAAATATTGAAAGAAATCGTCATAATCATTTATAATATGGCAATACTGCCAAACAGATATTCTAACTATAAACAAAAACCATAGTAACTCCAATTTAGGTTAAAATGTAAAGTTCGGATCACATTAAAAATCGGATTACTCCCAGAATCAGATCGGATCGTTAAGTGCCTCAAGATTCCCACCCCTAACGCCTATGCATATCTCTAATGTGTTCCCGTCCGCAGAGCTGCAGGTGTCGGCCAGCATCAGTCTCCAGGAGGCCTTTGATAAGCTGATGCCGTCTCCAGCAGGCATCATTGACCAGCTGAGCGTCCTGCCCGGAGCCAGCGAGCCTGTGAAGGTTACGGCCAGCGTCTACATCCCATCTCAGGGCCGGCTGGTGTGCGGACGAGAGGACGGCAGCATCATTCTGGTTCCGGCAACACAGACGGCCATAGTCCAGCTCCTGCAGGGAGAACACATGCTGCGGCGGGGTGAGCGCTTCACACACTCATCACGCTTCACACACTCATCATGTGCTCATAGTAATATATAGTAATCACTAGAGGTGTGACCAGGGCCGGCCCGTGGCATAGGCGGAATAGGCAAATGCTAGGGGCGCCACTCGTCCATAGGGGCGCCAAAATGAGTGATTTTTCCGGTTTTATTACTGCTACTTTTTATTAATATTAATTCGAAATATTACCCCCAAAAAAACTTAAACAAATCCCCAGACTCTTCCCAGCAGTGGCGGCTGGTGATATATTTTTTTGGGGGGGCGCGGGGGGTTTTTTTTTGGGGGGGGGGGGGGGGGATTTACGTATATTTAAGAATAATTGCGTATATTTAAGTATAATTATGTTAATTTAAGTATAATTTACTTATAAATTATACATAATAATAATAATAATAATAATAATAATAAGTATATAAGTATATATAAGTATAATTACTTATAAATTATTTTACTTATTTATAAATCAAATAAGTAAAATAAATACAAAGCAGTACCAAGAAGCATGTTGACTAAATTCAAGCATTAAAGAGAAAACAGTGTCTGCACTTTTTATCTTTTTACATATTTATTTCCCATATATAATTGAACAAGGAAAGGAAAAAACAAAAGTAGCAACAACAGACTGGCATGTTGACTACTTGAACATAAATTTTGCTCTCCTTTCTTTCTGGCCAGTAAATTTCTCAATTACTCTCTGATTAAAGTCAGTCATCTCAGTGACAAGTCTCTTTTCCATGGAGAGCAATGCAAGTGCATTCAGCCTCTCCTGGGTCATGGTGTTTCTGAGAAAAGTTTTTATTCTTTTCAAGGTCGAAAAACACCTCTCACTCACTTTGAAATAAGAGACAGTGAAAGCAAAAAAAGGGCAATGCTACCGTCACATCCAGTCAGCCACCTCCTTTTCTCATAACGAGAGCAGGTGAAGCTCCGAGTGTAGCTTCGTCCTCTGTCACTGGACTGCTGCTGAATTTGTAAATCGGGCTGGTCCGGTCCGAGATCCTTAATTCTTATTTTTTCTTCCAGCGAACGCCTTGTGAAAGGATTTTTTTGTAAATCAATCACAGAATTTAGTTTGACTGCTGCCATCTCTACGAATGTTTAGGCGGGCGGGGTCGGAGTGACGTTGTCACCAACGCTCTCTCGCAGTAGTGGCCAAGAGCGTAACATTGAATGACAGTTGACGAGAACCAATCAGATTGGATCAAAAAACATGTATGCAATTCTGATTCGCCAGGGACGCAGCGACCTGCGCCCGGAGGAGAATCTTTAAGAAACCAATTAGAGACCAGCTTCAGGTCACATGCTGCCCGACGATTTATGGACTGAGATAGACATCCATTTGTCCGGCGTCCCTCGCCCATGAAACCGCATGAAACATTAAAAAACATATAAAATAGTTTTTTTTTATTAAATGCTGAGGCTCTTAATTACCCACTCATACATCATATGAGTAAACTATTTTATTTTTATTTCATTTTTATATAATTTTTGTATACATGTATATTTCTGGAATTGTGATGGGGGCGGCGCCCCAGCGCCCTCTATTGACAAGCCGCCACTGCTTCCCAGACCGCCGCATCAATCTCCTCCTACCCAGCGAGTGCTTTAGTGTGTCCGACATTGAACATTGGTAAAGTGATGAAATGAATGAACAGTTTATCTAAATGCATTATCTAAATATGAATGTTTGCTAATTAATTCCAGTTATTTTTATCTTAAACTTTATGTAAGCAACTGTTCTGGGTGATCAGAATCTGTAAAAAATGTTTTTACTCAGTTGTGCAATTAATTGTAAGGGCATATACGGCGTTTGTAAAATTTATTTTCTGAAATGAGTACTGATATTTATATACAGGTTTATCTAAAATAGCTAAAAAATAAAATAAAATGCACACTAAATATAACCATTTCTTAAAAAGTTTAATTCATGGTGAAAACATGAGCATGCATAGTTAGGTGGAGGATATACGTAAACACACATTTTTGTGTGTGTGTGTGTGTGTGTGTGTGTGTGTGTGTGTGTCCTTGTTTATATTACATTGTGTGGACCAAATGTCTCCATAAGGATAGTAATACCTGAGATTACCTACATGTGGGAACCACCCAGCGGTCCCCACTTTTCAAAATGCTTATAAATCATACAGGATACGTTTTTTTGAGAAAGTAAAAATGCAGAATGTTTCCTGTGATGGGTAGGTTTAGGGGCTGTGTGTGTGTGTGTGTGTGTGTGTGTGTTGTGTGTGTGTGTGTGTGATGGGTAGGTTTAGGGGCAGGGGCAGTGTAAGGGGATAGAAAATACGGTTTGTACAGTATAAAAACCATTATGTCTATTGAGAGTCCCCACAAAGATAGTGAACCAGACGTGTGTTTGTGTGTGTGTGTGTGTGTGTGTGTGTGTTTATTTTTATTTATTTTTTAATAATAAAAAACACAACCAACATATAAAAACCTTGATACAAGGGGCACCAAGTAAAATCTTGCCTAGGGCAGCAAATTGGTCAGGGCCGGCCCTGGGTGTGACGAGACGCTTATCTCACGAGACAAGACACGAGATCGAGACGAGGCAAGATTTTTACATAGCATTTTTAAGCAATCCGCAATGATGAAATACATGACTAGAAATTAAGAATTGTTGGCAGGTGCATTTGAACTGTTTTAGGGTGCGTTCACACTTGTAGTTCAGTTAGTTTGGTTCGTTTGGTCCGGACCAAATAACAAAAACAAAACATATAGTCCTGGTCCGCTTGGCGTTCACACTGGCATTTTTAACAGCGCACCTAAAGTTACTGAACCAAAGGCACAGGGAGACGCTCACAACCTGATTGGTCGGCTTATATGACACAGGAGCTCGCTTACCGAACACTCAAAACAATGCTGTGTGCTGATTAAACGTGATAATTTTATGCGTGTACATATGGCATTATTTTTACCCGCTGAGAACTCATGAAGAGCTCATAAAATGTTCAAAACATTCAAAACAGCAGCAGGATTTCTTCCATTGTGCAGAAAAGACACGGCCGTTCTGTCGTCTGATCCGACAAATGGCCAACACGGGTCCTTTGATGAGAAGAATCAGGTTTGCTTTGTGCGTTTTTCTAGCATTTTCGAAACATGCTCGTCGGACCAAATATTGATGAGGCTCTTCCTCGTTGCTCTACGTTTGCCCTCTAACGTTAACGTTATTCATTTTGGATACACCGATCTTTCCGCGTCGTCAAATCAGCTGACTATGCGTCGCATCTTGTGACATTACGTCCTGTTTTTGGTTTGTTTACATGACTTTGGTCTGTGTTGCATTCATATATCAATCGAACCGCACCAGAGTTCGTTTGAAAGCGGACCGAGACCCATCTTTATAGCGGTCTCTGTTTCTATCAAATGAACCGCACTAAACGAGCAATCGCACCAGGGTTCGTTTTAATCGAACCAAGTGTGAACGCACCCTTAATTAATCATCTTGTAATGAATGTAATTGAATTACTACTTTCTTAATATGCATTATCATATAGGCCTACAGTAAAAGTCAACAGTACTGTTTTCTGTCCTGTATGATTGTCTCTTCAGACCTAAGAACTGCACATGAGCTTCTTTTGACCTAACTGAACTCCTTCCCACAAATTGATCATAGATATTAAGTGCAAACAGTAACCATAATCAAAGTACTCAATATTCCTAGTATATATTCCTAAGTACTCAATAGAGACCTTTTTTTCTTCAAGCATATAACCTATACAGAGCTAAGAGTGATTACATCTATCTTTAAGATTTGGGAGAAATTCTCATACCTCAGGAAGCCGCTTTCAAACAGCGGTAACGTATTGAAATCGCGTTTGAATGCACGTTCCTGTTTACTTTAAATTTCGCGATCGTGCGTATACTCTGTGATTAGGGAGCGGTGGTGCTGAACGTGCAGTTTAAAATATAAGTCTGGGGCTTCTGTTGCGCAACGAATCCTCCGCCACGGCCTTGTCCACTAACATGTAACACACACTTGTAACACGCTGAATGCGAGCACTTCACCATCACGCAACACATGATCTCGTTTAGTCTTGCGAGATCTTGTGGCACCCCTAGTAATCACTATCAGCTAACCCTGAACCAAACCCTAACCCTATAGTCAGTACATGCAGTTCATTATTATCACTCTGTGCTTAAATACATAATTACACTGTAACACGGACACCTTAAAGGGTTAGTTCACCCAAAAATGAAAATTCTGTCATTAATTCCTCACCCTCATGTCATTGGACACCCATAAGTAGGGATGGGTATCGTTAAGGTTTTAACGGTATTACTACTCTTAACGATACTGCTTATCGGTCCGGTACTTTAACGGTATTCTTATCGGTACTTTTTGAGATTTACTATATATATATATATATATATACACCCCACACACAAACACAATTAACAAAGATACACATTATATAGGCCTACACAGTGCTTTAATTACAGGAAGAATTCTAGTAATCAAATGTAAAATAACACTTCATAGTTTATCATAGATAGGATAAATTAATGCTTATTAAAGCTGAAGTTATTCAATCAAGAGCTGTGAGTGATTTTCTCTTTGCATTTCGTTGTTTAATTCGCATTAATTCATCAGCATGTTTATTTACACTGCTGCCTCTTTAAAGGGGTACTTCAGCGCTGGGAAGATGAACCTGTATTTAAACTGGGTCATCAATGAAGTAGAAATGTGAAATTATTTTTGAATTTGGTGCCTTCTAGACTGAGAAAAGTCAGAAAATGTATTTTTGTCTCATGGGGATGAAAGACTACAATTCCCAGAATGCTTCGCTGCCCTGTGAGGCCATTCCCAACACCACCAACTTGATTACTGTGACGGAGTTGAAGACACTACAATTAAAAACTGAACGTGTGTGTTCAATATAATGAGTGAGTCACCGCGCGAGTCTCACAGCACTGAGCACTAACTGCAGGAATGATGAGAGCTGAGGTAATCGCGACTACACTCGCGGCATACATTCACAATGCGAGTTCAATCTGGAGCGTTTCAGTTCATGCCTTTGCAAGCTTAACTTTCATAGAAATTAATTTGAGAAGTTAAAAGACTTCCATTGCTCACCATAGCTCCGTTTAAATGAGTGCCTGTAGCTGAGCTGAGCTGTGAGTGTGATCTCCATCCCCCATGCGCGGATTCAGAACATGCGGAAATGGCTCCCTCTGCTGGCTGTAGTCTTTAGCCTTTGGGCAAACATTGGGCAAACAAATTGACGATTTTTGCATCATAGGAGGAATTTTTCCAGAAATAAAATGCATAAATCTCTTGTCTCAGGGGGATATGAGGGGGGAAAGCACAATCATTTGAATATACTCCAGGGTTTCTACTGATACAAAGCCATATGCTAATCGCTGAAGTAACCCTTTAAGACAGATGTGCAGATAGGCGACTGATAATAGGCAGATGCACTACATTTTCTCTCAACTATCCATAATAACAACGTCCATTTTAGACACAAACTGTGTTTAAGAGACTCTCCAAGCCGGTCATTTTGACATGTTTTTGTTCATTTGATCGTTTAGACGCGAGTGTGAAACCGAAAGTGTGATTTGCTCGTCACTTTGCGGGCTGTTTCGGAGCGCGCGCCGACTTGGGAACAATCTTTTGCGCACATTTTTGTGCTTTTAATCGTCTTTTTATTATTAAACGCATCCCACAATTTACCAGCAGTATTTTCAAAAGTACCGACAGCAGAACCGATAACGGCCGAGCTTATCGGTACAACGGTCTTTCAAAATTCAGCCCCGGGGCCCGTTTAGTACCGGGTTTCGGTACCCATCCCTACCCATAAGACCTCTGTTCATCTTCACACACAGATGAAGATATTAGTGTTGAAATCCGATGGCTCAGAAAGGCCTTCATTGACACCAATGTCATTTCCTCTCTCAAGACCCATAAAGGCACTAAAGACGTCGTTACAAAGCCCATCTCACTACAGCGGCTCGACAATCATTTATGAAGACATGAGAAGAGTTTTTATGCGCAAAAAAACCTAAATAACGACTTTTATAGTGATGGGCCGATTTCAAAACAACCGTTATGAACCAGTGAATCGATTCATGATTCGGATTCCCAAAGTCACATGATTTCAGCAGTTTGACACACGATCTGAATCATGAATCGATGCACTGATTCATAACGGTTTGAATCTTTGTTTTGAAATCGTAGATATTCAAATATATTCGAATGCATTGCTTGATATTTGATATCCGTTCGAATTCGATTTTTCTCAAAAATGACATTCCCACAGAATGTGCGTCACATTTTGGGGTGGGAATCTTGAGGCACTTAAAGATCCAATCCAATCCGATTCTCGGAGTAATCCGATTCCCAAAACGATTCTTAACATGCTTTTTTAGTAACTAATTATCCTGCTGTGCAAATACATTAACTTTACATTTTAACCAAAATTGGAGTTACTATGCTTTTTTTTTAATAGTTAGAATATCTGTTTGGCAGTTTTGCCATATTAAAAATGATTATAAAGATTTCTTTCAATATTTTTATTTTATTAATTTTATTATTTTATTAAGTTATATGCAGGATTAACAAGCTCTGATTGAAACATGGTAAGCCATATAATTGCAAAGAACAATCATTAAGAATAAACAGTTCTAAATTGACTAGTCTTTAGTCTTTAAGTCTTTAAACAAAAAAAAAGTTATTTCAAGTCAAGTCAAAGTTTATTTATATCGCACATTTAAAAGCAACAGAGTTACGCCAGGTAAGCAGGTCGTAGTTCGTCCATTTTATCTTCAAATTCATCCTTCACCGCGAGTTTGATTGACAGATGATCTGACCAATCACATCGCCGAATCTGCTGGTTTGTCCGGCAAAGCAGTCAGGAGAGATTTACGTTGGTGGACTTGAACTTGAAAACGGTGTGCACTGACGTTTTTCTGTGGTTGAAACAACATTTCTTTTAGTGTTCATTCATGTTTATTTCATGATTATCAATGAACTGGAAGGAAGAGATAATCGGTTCACGAGCAGCTTTAGCTGAGGCGCTAATGATCACGACACATTAAAAAGAGCCCCACAAAACACTATTTGGGGTTTACATTTCTTTAAAAAAGACTATGGGCCCTATTTTAACGATCTGAAACGCAAGTGTCAAAGCGCGAAGCACAAGTAACTTTGTGGGCGGGTCTCGGCGCTGTTGCTATTTTCCCGGCGGGATAAATGACTCTTGCGCCCGGTGCAAATCTAAAATGGGTTGGTCTGAAGTAGCTTCATTATTCATAGGTGTGGTTTGGGCGTAACGTGAATAAACCAATCAGAGCGTCATCCAACATTCCCTTAAAAAGCAGCTGCGCAATTTCCATTATGGGTCGCTATTATTATGGCGTATTTACCAGGCGCACACCAGGAGCGGTTCACAGCCGAGGAGACTGATGTTCTTGAAGAGCAGTGAAAGACAGAGAAGTTGTGTTGTATGGGGATGGAGAAACCCACCCAAAATAGCGTCGGTTAAACAGTTTTTTCAGTTTTTCAGTCGATTTTTTTCCTGGTTCTTGACGGACAAACCAATTTGTCAGATGTCCTTATATTCATATATTCTTGCCACTATTTGGCAAACAGGTCTGATCCTTAATTACTACAATTTAATAATTTGTAAGCTAGATTTATGTCTATTTTTTCACATCTTTGTGGCACAGCACAATGATTTCTGTAATTTTTAGTGTAACAATTTATGATTTGCAAAAATAACTGTTGCATCTGTGTAGATTACATGAGTAAAGTGTATAAACAACGCGCAGCGCGCCGCTGACTTTAGACTGGGTTTTTTCTGGTCAGTGGCGCAGTTGTTTAATGGAACAGCAAAATAGCACCAGGGATTGTTTGCGCCGGAACACGCCTCCTTTTTTGCGCTGAACCGCCCAGGGAGCTCTAGTTCATTCACTAGTTTAGCGACGTGCTTCTGTGGAGGGAAAAGCGCGCTTTGCGCGGGTGCAAAATAGGAATGACACATGCGTCGGTGTACAAAGTCAATTGTGCTGGGTGCAAGATAGGGCCCTATATTTTAAAGTTTAGACTTTGTTTCATATCGAAAGTAACTTGTAGATGTTTTTTCTCTAGGTGAGAACGTGTATGTGGCTTGAGAAGCCAATGGCGTGTCGGACATAGCAACCGTAACTAAAGAGGTGGGGCTTTGCGAACGGTCAGCATACGAACGTTCGTCTATCAACGTGTTTTTCTGTTTGGCCAGTGACCGTGCGTTTACAGCGGTTAAGTGGCAGATAGAATTGAACACAGAACCGATTCTGAATTTTTTATAATCGATTCTGATTGGATAGATAAAGAATCGCGATGCATCAAGCTTTTCTCCCACCCCTAGTCACATTTCAGTTTTCAAGCGTTGTTACTTTTGATATGATGAAACAAAGTCTCAGCTTTCAAGCCATAGACACCGTTTTGGTGCTCTTTAAAGTGGCCAGAGTGTGTTTTTTTGTCTGTAACATGTGTTTGTGTGCATAGGCTGGCCTCCACACCGCACCCTCAGAGGTCACAGGCACAAGGTCACGTGTCTGCTGTATCCGCATCAGGTCTCTCCACGCTATGACCAACGCTCGCTGGTGTCCGGAGGCGTCGACTTCTCCGTTATCATCTGGGACATCTTCACCGGCGAGATGAAGCACATCTTCTGCGTGCACGGAGGAGAAATCACACAGCTCATCGTACCTCCGGAAAACTGCAGCGTGAGTTTCTTCCGCACATCAGTGATGATTGGGGTTGGGTACCGTAACCCGTTTCCAATATGGCAAGCTATATAACCAGTGTGTACCAGACCGAATCAGAACGAAGATTCCGGTTCCTTGTTTCGTTGCCGCCCGCTTAAAGGGTTAGTTCACCCAAAAATTGAAAATTTGTCAATAATTACTTACCCTAATGTGGTTGGACAGCCGTCAGACTTCCCTTCATCTTCACACACAGATGAAGATATTAGTGTTGAAATCCGATGGCTCAGAAAGGCCTTCATTGACACCAATGCCATTTTATGATTAACTGTTGTTACTGAAAGTTATTTGATAAAATGTAAATAAATAATTAAATAAAAAAAGAATCTAGAAAAATGTAAAGGGAATTTTGGGAATTTTTTTTTACGTAATTATGGGATTTCATAAGGCCCAACAAAACTTCAGATCCTCACCGGTCAGCAGGCACACAGAAGAGAATATTCTGTCGTCATTTAATCAGCCGCACTGTTTTTTGTCTCGTAAAGGTTCGTCTCTAGACAGTGAAAAGTTCATCCGGCTCTAGACGGCTGCAGGATTTCTAATCTCTGAGTCTCACCTCGGTGACCAATTAGACAGAAACTTCCAGCACTAAATGTCAGGCGTAGAGGCTGCGACGCCTCTGAAACGAACGCAATCAGGAGAGATGCCTGCGCCGTCGTCATGGAAACGCTCCGAGTCTCCCTCTCTTAAGTCCTGTTCGACCTTTGCAGGATTTGTGGTGACCTTAGGTGAAGTGGGCTGCGCTGCGTTCTCATTGGATTCGCACTGATATCATTTCCTCCGCCATTGTTGGCAGCTTTTGATTTCTCAGTGGTGTGTCTTTCTTTCGATGTTTTTGGCATTTCTCAGATCGCCGACAACAGCCGTTTCATTCAGCTAAAGTGAGACAGAATCGATCAGAGCGCCTCTCTTTGGGCTTTTCATTTTATTGTGAATGAAAGTCTGGCCATACTTATTACCAGCTCGCAAGGAAACTTTAATAGACGTTTAAGCCAAAGCAACTTACAAATGAAGAGGACAGGCATAGTGCAGCGTTATTCATTTAATATTAATTAGACCAATCAGAGAGAACATCTAGGCTGCTCTGCTCACAGCTAACAAATTTTTGTTTCCCAGAATGTTCGTTTTAAAGGTTTGTTTTTTAACGTTCCCCTGGCGTTATTCTAATGTGCCCAGAATGTTCTTTTTAACTCTTTCCCCGCCAAACACGGAAATTTCCGTTATTTGTGAGAAAACGCTTCCAGGCCAATAACGGAATTTTCCCAAGCGGGTAATCTAGCGCTCGGGAAGCGCTCCACCCATCGGGGCGGCCATTGCTAACCAAGCCATCACCTGCTGTTAGCATCCCATTGACTCCCATTCATTTTTGAGTCACTTTGACAGTGAATAACTTTACATCTGAGACATTTAAAGACTCCATTTGTCCATTGTTTATTTCTAAAGAAACACGACAATGCATAAAAGGCTCCATTACCTTGTATCTTACACTATCGCCCCGCAGAAGCTGTTTTTGTAAAAATAGGCTAACGATTGCATCATAACCAACGCGACTCTGTCGCACAGTTGAGAAATGACTGTATAGACAGGAGGAGACGCTCAGAAGCAATCTTTACTGTCTATGAGACAGTCGGGGGGACGTGGAGACATAAAGTCTGATAAAGTCAAGGGAGAAGAATGGGGAGAAGCCCATAGTGAGCCAAAGGCAACGGGAGAAAACATTTAAACAACGTGATTCAGATTTCACTTTCCACATCTACTAGAAGACCTACAGCTGTCAGACAGGAGGCTCACGTCACATCTACGTCCTCAAGCTCAGTCTGAGCCGGCGCAGTTCGCTCCGCCATCAGGAAGTGAGTGCCTCTAATTGGCCTCATTTTCGGCCGTTGAAGTCAATGGGAACGCTCTGTCCATTTCTTTTACTGTCTATGAATTTTCCGGGTTTCCGTGTTTTCACTGTCGGGCGCTATTGCGCATCTTCTGAATGAGAGTCCTGAATCTCCTGATCAAAACACACGCGAGTAAGACGCAGTGAAACGAGCGGTCGCATGTAATCATATGCATATATAACGTGATCATCCTCACCATTAAACAGCATATGAATCAAAGCCTAATGTTAGTGAATGAAATGTGGCAAGCATTAGGAGTGTTGATGGACTCCATCTCCTCATCTGTGTTTGATCATCTCTGAATCTGATCTGGAGTCAGTCTTTTCTCAGCTTTTTGTTCAAAATGTTGCTTTTTTTATGAAACCTATCCATATTCAAGTGTTGATAAAAAAGGAATGCATGAAGCTAGAATAAAACGTTTTTTTTTTTTTGTTTAAAAGAAGAGGGTCAGCTCTTTATTTTGATTTATTGCATGCTCAGATATTCATTAAACTAAATATTCTATGGGCTATTCAATTTTGGTGAAAATTGTCAAAAACCCTGGCGGTGGCTGGCAACTTTTTTTTTAAACGCTGGCGGGGAAAGAGTTAATGTTTATTTTTAGTTAGCCAGGAAAGTTTTCTTAACAGAAATAAAATGTTAGCTTTTGGTTTGTAGAAAGTTAATCTAACGTTTTTTTAACGTTCCCCTAGCATTAGTCTAATGTGCCCAGAATTAGTTAGCCAGGAAAGGTTTCTCAACAGAAATAATATGTTAGTTTTTGTTTCCCAGAACATTAGTTTTTAAGGTTTGTTTTTGGTTTGTAGAACGTTATTCTAACGTTTTTTTTTACGTTTCCCAAGCGTTAGTCTAATGTTCCCAGAATGTTCTTTTTAATGTTTATTTTTTAGTTAACCAGGGAAATAAATGTTAGTTTTTGGTTTGTAGAAAGTTATTCTAATGTTTTCCTGATGTTTAATTTTATGGTTGCAAGAAATAAAACCTAAAAAAAAAACATTCCCAGAACGCTAGTTTTTAAGGTTTGCTTTTGTTTTGTAGAAAGTTATTCTAATGTTTCCCTGACGTTTAATGTTATGGATGCAAGAAATAAATCCAAAAGAAAAAAAGTTTGTTGTTTTTTGTAGTTTGTTTTATAGTTTCTGGCTTCCAGAATGTTTGTTTTTAAGGTTTGTATTTTGTTTGTAGAACGCTATTTCTAACTCATTTAAGGTCCTTCTGTGTGTCCTCTGGTCTCTGCAGACGCGTGTGCAGCACTGTGTGTGTTCGGTGGCCAGCGATCACTCCGTCGGCCTGCTGAGTTTGAGGGAGAGGAAGTGCATCATGCTGGCCTCCAGACACCTCTTCCCCATCCAGGTCATCAAATGGAGGCCGTGTGACGATTACCTGGTGGTGGGATGCTCTGACGGCTCCGTCTACGTGTGGCAGATGGACACAGGTGAGCACGGGGTCAGGGCTCGAAGGCTAGACGTCATCCTCATAGTCTCCTGGCAGCTTTGGCTGATTAATAGAGTTTTTTGGAGACCCGTCTCTCTCGATCTGTGCTCATACACGGGCCGATCTCGTGACAGACACGATACACAGCGCTGGAGATCCAGTGAGAGAGAGCGTTTAAATTCACCACAGAATTAATAACAGCGCTACTGTGATCTAGTGGAAGCGTTCGGCGCAGAATTATCTCTTATGAACCACAGATATCAGATCAGACAGAGCTGACGCGGAGACAACATGAGCGAAGGTCCGGGGTTTCAGTCACAAATCACCAACATTCACCATGATTTACTGTAGTAAAACCACATGGATTTAATGTTTTTGTCATTATTTATCTCAGGATTCATACAACCTTTTGAGATTGAAATTCAAGCACTTTCCAATGGTTTCATACACTTATTTGTACACGTACTGCACTTATTTCCAGCACTTCAAAGCTCTAAATATCCAAAATATGCTATTTTTAATGTGATGGTTTGTAAAACAAAAAGTTTAAGGGTGCGTTCACACTTGTCATGTTTGGTTAGATTAAAACGAACCCTGGTGTGATTGCTCGTTTAGTGCGGTTCATTTGAACACGTGTGAACGCTGCCATCCGAACCCTGGTGCGCACCAAACAAGCGGACCGAGAGCGCTATAAAGACGGGTCTCGGTCCGCTTCCAAACCAACTCTGGTGCGGTTCGATTGATATATGAACGCAACACGGACCAAAGACATGTAAACAAACCAAAAACCGGACGTAATTTCACAAGATGCGACGCATAGTCAGCTGATTTGACGACGGGGAAAGATCGGTGTATCCAAAATGAGTAACGTTAACGTTAGAGGGCAAAAGGAAGAGCCTCATCAATATTTGGTCCGATGAGCATGTTTCGAAAATGCTAGAAAAACGCACTAAAAGCAAACTTGGTTCTTCTCATCAAAGGACCCGTGTTGGCCAATTGTCGGTATAGATGACATCCGTCTCTTTTCTGCACAACGGAGGAAATCCTGCTGCTGTTTTGAATGTTTTGAACATTTTATGAGCTCTTCATGAGTTCTCAACGGGTAAAAATAATGCCATATGGACACTCATAAAATGATCACATTTAATCCGGCACACAGCATTGTTTTGAGTGTTCGGTAAGTAAGTTCCTACGTCATATAAGCCGACCAATCAGGTTGTGAGCGTCTCCTTTTGCCTTTGGTTCGGTTACTTTAGGTTCGCTGTTAAAGGGTGCTTTCACACCTGCCTCATTTAGTTCGGTTGAATCGTACTAGAGTTCGTTTCCCTCTTTGGTGCGGTTTGTTTGGTCAGGTCTGAAAGCAGCAATCGTACTCGGGTGCGCACCAAAAGCGGACCAAACAAGCGTACCGAGACCTCCTTGAAGAGCTGATCTCGGTACGCTTTCAAACAAACTCTGGAGCGGTTCGTTTGTGGTGAGAACGTGATCCGACCTCGAACAGAACCAACTGCAAAAGTACTGATCATTTTTGGACTGAACCAGCTGCCGTAGTTAGCTGCGCTGACATTGTGTGCATGACATTATTACCTGATAGATCATTGGCAATATTTTCGGGAAGATGAGCATGTCTAGAATAATAATGCACGCCTCCGCTTGAAGTGACGAGTGATGCGCACTTGCAGTTTACAGTGCATTAAAACGTTGTTTTCAAGCTGCATCCACGCTTCATTATAGAAATGTTCTGTTTGCATACTGTGGTAAATACTCACAGTGTAGAAGATTATGGCCAGGGACAAAACCAGCCCGCAGTCGTCTCTCCATAGTGTTAATAATAATAATAATAATTTTATTATTAATAAAATGAAATGGTTCGTTTCAACTGGTTCGGACCAAAGCAATCAGTGTGGTGTGAAAAGGAACCAAAAAAGCTGAAAAATGCAACAATGTATAATTGTTTGCCCTTGGTTCGGACCAAAATGAACCGAACTAGAGATGTGAAAGCACCCAAAAATGCCAGTGTGAACGTTAAGCGGACCAGGACTATATGTTTTGTTTTTGTTTTTTTGGTCCGGACCAAACGAACCAAACTAACCGAACTACAAGTGTGAACGCACCCTAAAGGGGTCTTGTGAAAGAAATAGTCTTTTAGTTTATTTATTTAATGTTTAATCCATTTTGTGGCAAACAAGCATTTTTCTATTAAAAAAAGATATCAGTGCCCACCACTATAACCAGCAGAAGAGCACTTATTGATTAGCCATTTCCACTCCCTAATATATGGAGAAAAGTACGAAGTCAAAAGTCTCATGAAAAACTAAATTACACAGAAAGGAAGTAAAGAGCTCATTTAATAATCACTGAAGCTGTCGGTCAGTTCAGTGTGAGAATATTGAAGAACAATCTATCTTTAATAAGAGCATAACATTTAAATTTTCCCTATACTTTTTTTGCACATTACTGTTGTTAATAATAGTTAATTTGATCTGCATATCAATTAGTAAACCTTATACTGTGTATTGCAAAAGATATATTGCCCGTTTATACTGTGGAATGGTCTGGGTTATTCACATGCTGAAAGTACACCCCTCTACCAAGGGTAGGCGCTCTACCAAGCTGCAAATATTTTACCTAAACAAAATAAAGTTAAAACTTGTTTTATTCAAGAATTTCTTTGTCATGCAGATTGATTTTAAGCAGGAGGGGGAAAAAATCGATTAAAATCGTAAATCAATTTTTTTGGCAAAAAATCTGGGATTTTTTTTTTTTGTGGCCATATCACCCAGCCCTACGTTACACACATCTGTGTTTATATATGCACTGACAGCCTGGTATTATGAGAGCAGAGTAGAAGAGAACACACTCAATCAAACTCAAACACACACACACACACACATACACATTCAAATACACATTGAAGCTCACACTCAAACACTTAAACACACAGACACGCAAACCCACATTCACACACACAAACGCTTAAACACGCACACACAATCACGCACTCACTCACACACACACACTCACTCAAAATCACTAGCACATACACACACACACACTCACACTCATGCACATACACACACGCACACACACACACAAACACATACATACAAACTGAAAAACACAGTCACTCATGCACATACACACACACACACACACACACACACACACTCAACACACACACACACACAAACACACATACATACACACACTGAAAAACACAGTCACTCATGCACATACACACACACACACACACACACACACACATTCGAATACACATTGAAGCGCACGCTCACACTCAAACACTTAAACACACAGACACTCAAACCCACATTCACACACACAAACGCTTAAACACGCACACACAATCACGCACTCACTCACACACACACACTCACTCAAAATCACTAGCACATACACACACACACTCACTCATGCACATACACACACACACACACTCACCCACACACGCACACACACACATACATACACTCACTGAAAAACACAGTCACTCATGCACATACACACTCACACACACTCAACACACACACATACACACACACTCAAACACTTCACACACAATCACGCACAAACTCACACACTCAAAATCACAAACAAACACACACACACTCAAACACGCACATCACACTCCAACGCACACTTGCATTCAAACACTCACTCACACACATTCACTCTCACTTATACACTTACACATTCTCAGTCAAACACACACATACACATACTCGCAGTCAAACACATGAAACACGCTCATTCACACACACACTCAAACACACACTCAAAGACACCCAAACAAACAATTAAACACACACATAAGCTGTGTCAGTGTTTGATGAGTGTTAGTAACAAAAAAGTTTTTAAGGTTTCAGTGATGATAACGCTGATGCATTGTGTGTGTGTGTGTGTGTGTGTGTGTGTGCGTGTGTGTGTGTGCGTGTGTGCGTGTGTGTGTGTGTTTCAGGAGCGCTGGACCGTTGTGTGATGGGCATAACGGCGGTGGAGATTCTGAACGCGTGTGACGAGGTCGTTCCGGCGACTCTGGACTCTCTCAATCACCCCGCCGTGAACCTGAAACAGGCCATGACCCGCCGCAGTCTGGCCGCGCTCAAGAACATGGCCCAGCACAAGCTGCAGACGCTCGCCACCAACCTGCTCGCCGCAGACAACGCAGACAAGGTCAGAAAAGTTTGTGTGTGAACTCCTCCATTATAGTCTTGAGTTCCTTCCAGGAACCAACACGTCACAATGTCAAAAAATGAGAAAGTGATGTTTATCTGCTGACCCCGAGTGCGTCCAACATGTAGGTGTGTTTGTTTCTTCAGTAGAACACAAATGAAGATTTTTAACTCCAACCGTTGCTGTGTGTCGGTCATATAATGGGGTGAATGGGGAACAATTCTGTATGAGCAAAACATTTAAATAAATATATATATATATATTCCTCATTAGTGCCTGCGCGGATCGGACGAATGAGGCATCTACATGATATATATCTATTAGTGTTGTCAAAAATATCGATATTTCGATATGTATTGATACTGGAATATTTGAAACGATACGATTCTCAGTTTTTACAGTATTGATACCAGCTGCGCTCTCCTCTCCGACCGAAAGCGAGTTGACACACACCGGCATATTCTCACTCAGCCCGGTTAACCTCTGAGCACGGCGAACGCGCGTTCTGCTGGACTGTTTCCTCATGACAGTGTGTTAGTGTTAGTGTGTGATCGGTCTGAATTTCGCGCGGGATTGCACATAAATGAATTCTACTAATCCCCGCAGATTTCGTGCTCACATCTGAAGCGCACACACACATAGCCTACCGTAATAAAGCCGCCTCTGACATGATACAAGTGCAAACATTTGGTTCGTTTTCCAGCTTATTATTGGTCAAATACACTCAAAGAATTATCAGTGCACATCTGGAAGAGTATTAACGTAAACACAGTCGCAAACAGTTCAGGAAGAACGAGTAACAGGAGCAGTGTTCAGGATCCATGCGTCCGTTAGTCTTAAAGGGACCGCAGTCATTTGTTATTCAAACTACAAAAAGACAAACGATCACTGCTCTTGACTGATCGACTTGTGTAACTTTAATAGTTTCATCTGTACGCTATTGAATTTTTTACAAAGAACATTACCCAATGTTGTTTTAAATGTAATTACTATGCATTTTTTTTATTCAGTTTCTTATCTGAATGTTAGACCTACCTGAAAAAATAAAGCAGTCTATTTAATTTGTATCTTCTATTCTATTGTATTTATTTGTGCTATTGTTTGTAATCTGTTTATTTGTTCTTATTTTATTACTGTTTACTCGTCTTTTTTAATTCAATTTGCCATTCGAAATCAAGCTTTCTTGTGCTGTGTGTAAGCTATTGCAACACAATTACCCCATTGTAAAAAATACATTGAGATAGCAAAAATTTGTGAGATAATTTTAATAGTAATTGATCAATTGATCAATAATTGTTCAAATCAAAACGATGCCCAACCCTAATAAACATGCTGGCCACATGAATTTTTAGTAAAAAATAACAATGAATAATAACAAGGTCTGTTGTCATATTAAGCATCTTATCTTATCTTATCTTTTTTTTTAATCAATTTAGTATCGATATTTTAGTCTGGTATCGTATTGAAGTCATAATTTTGGTATTGTGACAACACTAATATCTGATAGCGCCAATTTTACCTTAGCAGACGGAAGTAATAGCGGCAACCTCCCATGGTCTCTGTTAAGGCAAAATATTAATACAACCAAAAAGCTGTAGGCTTTAATTTGAGTTCTAGCCAAGTGGCAACCTCCCGCGATCTCTCTTGAAGCCAATACAGAAGTAATGTAAACTGCAATTCCTCGACTGGCCACTAGAGCGGCTCCAGAAGGAGCAGAATCTCATTGAGCTCATGTTAAAATGCCCAACTTTACAGCAGAATAAAACATGTTTACAGTCTGGTACAAATTGTGGTTTTGGCTTATACGGCTAATTTTGACCCTCATGACGACTGTGAGGGGGTTCATTATTATATAAAGCCTTAAAGTTCTGCATAATTAAGGGCGTGGCCACTTTGAGTGACAGGTGGATAGCCATTTTTCCTCTGTTCGTTAGTCATTACGTCACCTAAGCTCCGCCCACATCCCGCCTCTTTGCCCATTTTCTGTTATCCGGGAGGGACGCATAATGAAGCGCTGCCAAGATGGCGACGCCCTGCTTGTCTCTACTTTACGCTTCATAAAAGGCTCTTCAGAATCCTATGGGTGACGTCATGGACTCTACGTCCATTTTTTTTTTACAGTCTATTGTGTGAACTCCTGAAACGCTTCCATTGTAGTCTTGTTATCTTCCAAGAACCAACACAATATTCCTCATTATAATAATTAATACGCAGGATAAAGGGGCAGGCCTGGTTGAGTTAGTTAGTAGTGTGTTGAAGCTAACGATTATGGTAAGGGGCGGGGCATTTTCCAAATACCAATCACCACACACTGCTCCAGCCGACCTATCAGAGTGCAGTGTGCGTTTCAGAAGGCGGGGCTTCATAGAGACATGAACTAAAGATGTCCTTGAGATGACACTCGTCTGTGTAATGCATTTGTAAAAGAGAGTGTGTTTGTTTTATGTGTGTGTATTGATTTACTAATGACCTGCTGGTGTGTGTCTGTGGTTTGTTTCTATCATCGACACACTCTCGTCCGCGAGTGTTTATTTTACAGCACGCTTGTAAACACACTTCTCTTTCTCTGCATGCTTATAGTGCAGCCGCGTCTGCTCTCACTAACCGTCTACATGTAGAGCGGGCCGTGTGTGTGTCAGGTTGTGTTCGAGTCACTGTTATTGGCTGTCAGGGGTTTGTGTGTGTATTTATGTGTGTTTGAGTATGTTTAAGAAGTGTGTGTGTGTGTGTGTGTGTGTGTGTGTGTGTGTGTGTGTGTGTGTGTGTGTGTGTGTGTGTGTGTGTGAGTGAGAGAGTGTGAGAGAGTGTGTGTGTGTATGTGCGTGTGTGTGTATGAGAATAGAGACAGAGAGAAAGAGAGTGTGAGAGACAGAGAAAGTGAGTGTGTGTTTGTATGTGTTTGAGAGAGTGTGTGTGTGTGTTTGTGTACGTACGTGCATGTGCGTGCGTGCGTGCACTGCATTTGTGTGATATTTTCATTTGTTAGTAATAGTAAGTTACTCTCAGTCTGTGTCTGTCCGTATGGATCATGTCAGTCCAGGAATGATTTGCGTCCGGCTTCTTCATCAGCTCACTGTAAAATGGGGCACATTAACACCGTGTGTATTAAGTGAGCAAATCAGACTCCACCTTCAGAGAGTAAATGTGTGTGTGGTGTTGAATGTCCTCTAGAGGGCAGTGTGTCTCCACCGTGTGTGTGTGTGTGTGTGTGTGTGTGTGTGTGTGTGTGTGTGTGTGTGTGTGTGTGTGTGTGTGTGTGTGTGTGTGTGTGTGTGTGTGTGTGTGTGAGCCTGTTTATGTGGTTTATGAGGACACAAATTTGTATAACTACATGGGTATTACACTGGTATTACTCTATAAATGTGGTTTATGAGGACATATCAAATGTCCTCATAATTCAAATCGCCTTAAAAACACTAAATGATGTTTTTTTGAAAAAGTAAAAATGCAGAATGTTTCCTGTGATGGGTAGGTTTAGGGGCAGGGGCAGTGTAAGGGGATAGAAAATACGGTTTGTACAGTATAAAAGTCATTACGCCTATGGAGAGTCCCTGTAAACCACATAGACCAACATGTGTGTGTGTGTGTGTGTGTGTGTGTGTGTGTGTGTGTTGTCATAGGGTTGCTGACGGCAGGGGTAAGAGTGCTGAATGCAAATATTAAACTACAATAACCATATTATAAAAACTATCTAACGCTGTTGACATCATGCATGCAATCGCATTAATGTTGGGTCTTACAGCAGAAACTGCTGGATCCGGTGTGTGTTTTAATGCCTTCAGCAGTGATGTGAGTGTGTGTGTGTGTCATCACGTGACGTGCTGAGATCTGAAGCTTGTACTGGAGGAGGTTTGCAGACGCCTCAGACACTGGTCTGGGATCAGGTGTCCTGTAATGATGTGTTTAAAATAGCCAGTCTTAATGATGGCCTGTGTGTTTCTGGCCTTGGAGATGGAGCGAGAGAGAGAGCGAGAGAGCGAGAGAGAGAGAGAGCGAGAGAGAGAGCGAGAGAGAGAGCGAGAGAGAGAGCGAGAGAGAGAGCGAGAGAGAGAGCGAGAGAGAGAGCGAGAGAGAGAGCGAGAGAGCGAGCGAGAGAGCGAGAGAGCGAGAGAGAGAGAGAGAGAGAGAGAGAGAGAGAGAGAGCGCGAGAGAGAGAGAGAGAGAGAGAGAGAGAGAGAGAGAGAGAGAGAGAGAGAGAGAGAGAGAGCGCGAGAGAGATTGTTGTTATAAATTGTTACAGAAACCAAAATATCTTTTGTATTATTATTTTTATCATTTTCAGTCAGATATTTATTCTTGAACACAACATTGTCAGAAAAACAGAAATTATGTTAAATCATTTTATTTTACTGGAATGGTATAAGAATTTCAGGTGATTTTTTTCCAATTCCAAAAAAGTTGGGACACTGTACAAATTGTGAATAAAAAATAATACAATAATTCACACAAATCTCATAAACTTATATTTTATTCACAATAGAATATAGATAACATATCAAATGTTGAAAGTGAGATATTTTGAAATGTCATGCCAAATATTGGCTCATTTTGGATTTCATGAGAGCTACACATTCCAAAAAAATTGGGACAGGGAGCAATAAGAGGCCGGAAAAGTTAAATGTACATATAAGGAACAGCTGGAGGACCAGTTTGCAACTTATTAGGTCAATTGGCAACATGATTGGGTATAAAGAGAGCCTCTCAGAGTGGCAGCGTCTCTCAGAAGTCAAGATGGGCAGAGGATCACCAATTCCCCCAATGCTGCGGCGAACAATAGCGGAGCAATATCAGAAAGGAGTTTCTCAGAGAAAAACTGCAAAGAGTTTGGAGTTATCATAATCTACAGAGCGTAATATCATCCGAAGATTCAGAGAATCTGGAAAAATCTCTGTGCGTAAGGGTCAAGGCCAGAAAACAAAAATGGATGCCCGAAAACATTGGTGAACACAATCCACCGCGCCATTCGCCGTCGCCGGCTAAAACTCTAAAGGTCAAAACAGAAGCCCTATCTAAACATGATCCAGAAGCGCAGGCGTTTTCTCTGGGCCAAGGCTCGTTTAAAATGGACAGTGGCAAAATAGAAAACTGTTCTGTGGTCAGACGAATCAAAACTTGAAGTTCTTTTTGGAAAACTGGGACGCCATGTCATCCGGACTAAAGAGGACAAGGACAACCCAAGTTGTTATCAGCGCCCCGTTCAGAAGCTGCATCTCTGATGGTCTGGGGTTCATGAGTGTGTGTGGCAGCTTACACATCTGGAAAGGCACCATCAATGCTGAAAGGTATATCCCAGTTCTAGAACAACATATGCTCCATCCAGACGTCGTCTCTTTCAGGGAAGACCTTGCATTTTCCAACATGACAATGCCAGACCACATCCTGCATCAATTATAACATCATGGCTGTGTAGAAGAAGGATCCGGCACTGAAATGGCCAGCCTGCAGTCCAGATTTTTCACCATTAGAAAACATTTGGCACATCATAAAGAGGAAGATGCGATAAAGAAGACCTAAGACAGTTGAGCAACTAGAAGCCTGTATTAGACAGGAATGGGACAGCACTCCTATTCCTAAACTTCAGCAACTTGTCTCCTCAGTCCCCAGACGTTTGCAGACTGTTATAGATGTGATGATGCCTTGAAATTTAAAATCAACTTATTTTTCTCTTAACATTATACATTTTCTCAGTTTAAACATTTAATATGTCATCTATGTTGTATTCTGAATAAAATATTACAATTTGAAACTTCCACATCATTGCATTGTGTTTTTATTCACAATTTGTACAATGTCACAACTTTTTTGGAATCAGGTTTGTATATATATTATTTTTATTTAATAAGTCAGACATTTATTTTATTTAGTTCTGAAATGCTGTAATATTTTTGGATGTTTGTGTGTCGTCTGTATCTCACTTGTCGTCTTTTGCTGCAACAGTTGAGTGTGTGTGTGTGTGTGTGTGTGTGTGTGTGTGTTTGTGTGTGTGTGGGCATGTTTTTGTGACATATGAGGACACAAATGTGTATAATGCCATGGGTATGACACAGGTATTACAGGAGAGGGTGAAATATGAGGACATTACCCATGGCCCCACTTTACAAAAGGCTTATAAATCACACAGGAGGAGTTTTTATGAGAAAGTAAAAATGCAGAATGTTTCCTGTGATGGGTAGGTTTAGGGTGTGTGTGTGTGTGTGTGTGTGTGTGTGTGTGTGTGTGTGTGTGTGTGTGTGTGTGTGTGTGTGTGTGTGTGTGTGTGTGTGTGTGTGTGTGTGTGACGGGTAGGTTTAGGGGCAGGGGCAGTGTAAGGGGATAGAAAATACAGTTTGTACAGTATAAAAACCATTACGCCTATGGAATGTCCCCATATGTCACAAAAAAAACCGTGTGTGTGCATGTGATCAATGCGGGCCCTCAGACGGCCATCAGAACCATTAAACATGAGCACAAAAACTCCAGGAGTACACATTACACTGAAGGACACGAGACACGTTTACCGCAGTAAAGGAAGAAAAGCGCTCGAGTCGTACCCTAACGCTCGGCCTTCTGCTTCATTTATTTAATGCTTTGTGTTTGAAAGTTTGGGTTGGGAAGCGGTCGGCCGTAAACATCCTCCCTGATGTCTCTAATGGATCGCAGGTGCTTTGTTCATCGAATTAACATTGAATTACAATTAGCCAGCTCGCTATTTAATACAGGCCGACTGGAAGCAGATGAGATGAGATGAATGCTGGAGGGCCTAATGAGCATTAGAGATTATTACACAGATCATGGAATAAATAGATTATCCTGCGCTCAACAACTTTTGACTGATGTGTTTGAAGAAGACTTGCTGATGACTGCCGTTATCATGAGGATGAAGACGCATGCGACCCGCCCTACAGAGACATGGGACAGGGCTTTAGTTACAGGACATGAGCCTGAATTAAATTAACATAATTAATCCGCTGATATTCTTTCATTCATTCACTCATTCATTCACTCATTCATTAATTCATTTTAATTTTACTAATATTGATTAATGTATATATTAAATCATTAATGTACTTGTTTATTCATGAATATATAAATTAATGAATGATTAAATAATACATGAATAAACAAATAAATACATTAATATATAAATTAATTAATATGAATCAAAGTTTCATATATTCATCTCAAATTTAAATTTAAATTTGCCATTTTCTTTTAAATAATATATTTTAGGAAGATAAACATTTTACAATTAATTTTAATTATATTCTTTATTGATTTTTAATTTATGTTTTCATTTTATTTGTATTATTATCTTAACTTACCTGTCATTTTTTATAAAATAAAACATTTTAGGATGATGATAATAATAAATATTATTTACAATTCATTTTAATTACATTTGTTCATTAATTAATTTATGTTTATATATTCCAATTGTTTATTTAATAGTTCATTCTTTCATTTATTCACTCATGTTTTTATTAGTTTTAATTAATTTTAATTTAGTAATTGTATTTATTTTTATATTAATTAAATATTTTAAGTATTTATTCATTAGTTTAATCATTTAGTCATTAATATATATTTATTTTATTTAAATTAATACGTTTTATTTATTTATTGAAGTTACATATATTCATCTCAAATAATTAGTTTATGCAAAATAATAATAATATTCCTATAAAATAATATATTTTAGGAAGATAATAAATATTATTTGCAATATATTTTAATTACGTTCATTAATTATTTATTTTTTATTTATTTTATTTATTTATTTATTTATTTATTTATTTATTTATTTAATCGTTCATTTACTTATCAATTAATTAATTATTTCATATTTTTAATTTATTTAAATTAATGAATTAAATTATTTATTTATTAAAGTTAACACAATTCATCTCAAAATTTTAATCGAAAAATTCCCTTTAATTTCAATAAAACAATTATATATTTTAGGACCAATTAATTTGAATTACTATTTGTCAATTTGTTTATTTATATATTCCATTTGTTTATTTAATCATTTATTCATTCATATATATATATATATATATATATATATATATATATATATATATATATATATATATATATATATATATATATATATATATATATATATATTAATTCATTATTACTTAGTTATTATTTATTTATTTTTTGAAGTTAACACAATTTATCCCAAATTTTGCATTTAAAATGTGCCTATAATTTTTATCAAATAATATTCCATTTGTATAAAATATTATATTTTAGGAAGATTATAAAAATTATTTATAATGAATTTTAATTATATGGTTTATATATTAATTTACTTATTAATATGTTTTAATTAAAATCTATTTTTATTAAATGTATTTGTTAATTTATTCATTTATATATTCCATTAGTTTATTTAATAGTTTCTTTATTCATTCATTCATTTTAATAATTTTTTATTTTAATAATTTATTATTAATAATTGAATTATTTATTTTCATATTAATTTGTTCATTTAATTGTTTAATAAGTTATTAATGTATGTATTTAGTTATTTATATATTTAAATTGTATTTAAATAATAAGTTTATTTATTTATTTATTTATTGAAGTTACCACAATTCATCCCAAATTTAAAATTGAAAATATGCCTGTAATTTTTCAATAATAAAGTTAAAATGTACATAATGTTATGTTGATGTTAATGCATGATGTTAATGCATCGATAAATTCTCAATCAGTTCTCAATTAATCTATTAATTATTCTATTATAATAAAGTACAATGTTTTTCAATTTTTTCACTTTAGTCACGATGGTTTTCCAGACTGTGGGCCAAATCTGGGACAATTCTGTCATTATTTACTCGTCTCAAGTTGTTCCAAACCTGTTCAATCATTTCCTTTGACGAATATTGTTCACCGAGCACTTTCTGTCCCCATTGACTTCCACTGGGTGAGCAGCATTCATCAAAAGATCTTCCTTTGTGTTCAAGATCAGAAAAAGCGTCCGGTTGAGTGAGTTAATAATGGCAGAGCTGTCCCTTTAAGGCGAAGGGTGTGTGTGTGTGTGTGTGTGTGTGTGTGTGTGTGTGTGTGTGTGTGTGTGTGTGTGTGTGTGTGTGTGTGTGTGTGTGTGTGTGTGTGTGTGCTGGTAATCCCTAAGTTATGAGGACAAAATGTCCCCACAAAGATGGCAATATCCAAAATCCTTGTCCTTGTGGGGACATTTTAGGTCCCCAAGAGGAAAACATCTTAAAAATCACACAGAAGGAGTTTTTTTGAGAAAGTAAAAATGCAGAATGTTTCCTGTGATGGGTAGGTTTTGTGTGTGTGTGTGTGTGTGTGTGAGACTCTCCTTTTCCTTCTCATCATGGAGACGCCGATGCAGACTCCTTGACCCAAGCCCGAACAGTCAAGGTCTCATGTAAAGTTGTTCCTTTATAGACGGTTTGCTTTGAATCAGAGCGGCCTGAGGAAATACCCATTGCACTGGTTTTCTTCATCTCTTGCTCTAGGCAGAGCTGGACAGTAACTGAGTACATTTACTTGAGTACCGTGCTTAAAGGGCTAGTTCACCCAAAAATGAAATGTCAGTCATTAACTCCTCCCCCTAATGTCGCTCCACACCCGTCAGACCTCCGTTCATCTTCACACACAGTTTAAGATATTTTAGATTTAGTCTGAGAGCGTATGCAAGTGTATGCACACTATACTGTCCATGTCCAGAAAGGGAATAAAAACATCATCAGAGTAGTCCATATGAGACATCAGTGGGTTAATTAGAGTCTCTTGAAGCATCGGAAATACATTTGGGTCCAAAAATAACAAAAACTACGACTTTATTCAGCATTGGCTTCTCTTCTGGTTTGTCTTCAATCCTCAAATAAAGATTCAAACGGTTATGAATCAGCGCATTTATCCATCGCGTGTCAAACTGCTGAAATCACGTGACATTGGCGATCCGAATCATGAATTTCATAACCGTTTGAATCTTTATTTGAGGATTGAAGACAAACTCGGAGAGAAGACAATGCTGAATAAAGTCGTAGTTTTTGTTATTTTTGGACCAACATGTATAATTTTGATCATTAATGACACAAATTTCATTTTTGGGTGAACTAAACCTTTAAGTTTACTTTTTGAGTATCTGTACTTTACTTGAGTATTATTTTTTCTACTTATGACTTTAACTTCACTCCATCTGAAAGACAAATATCGTCCTTTTTACTCCACTACATTTCTATCAAGCTCCTCGAAGTCGAAAGTCGTTTCTGTCGCAGCTTTGAAAGTCAGTGGATGATTTTTTTCTTCTTTAAAGGTGTTTGGGTTTTTGCAGAAAGCCTTTCAGGAATCACTCTTGTAGAGTCTCGTGATGTTCAATGATTTCACAGCATTTATTAAACACTGATTTATAGTTTAGAGCAAAATGGAAGAAGACGGATGTCCAAATGCTCATTTAGTGGAGGATTCACATAAACAAAGTTGATTCTGTCTTCAGTGAAGGTGAACAGTGTGAGAATATCAGATGTGTATCAGTGTATTGGATCCGTGCATTCAGCCTTAAAGTGACAGCAGCTTTATAAAGAGCTTTGTATCTTTTCTACAAGTATTTAAATGAGTTTAAGTTAGTCGTATGCTAGTGTGTCAGATGGAGCATCACTGACTGGATTAAACCATGATGGCATAGTTTCCATTTATACAACAATAATAAAATAATGCGTTGACATAAAATAGTAAATTTACTTTTGCTACTTAAGTATTTTTGAAAACAAATACTTCTGTAGTTTAATTTCTGTTTTTACAACTTTCACTTGTAACGGAGTAATATTTGACCAGTAGTACTTTTACTCAAGTAATGAAGTTGTGTACTTTGTCCACCTCTGGCTGTAGGGTAACCTTCCCAAATACTCCCATAACTCGCTGGTGGTCCAGGCCATGAAGACGAATGTCACGGATCCGGACATGCACGTGCTGTTCTTCGACGTGGAGGCCGTGATCATCCAGTTACTGACGGAGGAGGCCCAGCGGCCCAATCCCACGCTCGTGTCTCCGGAGTCGCTGCAGAAAACCCCCGGAGGGGCAGACAAGGGCGGATCCTTCCTGGCCAATAAGATCTTCAAACAGGTAGGGGTGACCCCGAATAGTCGAAGATTCAATGCATCAATATGCGGAGCCGGATTCGACCACCGATCTCACGGTCGAATCTTAGCAGGTGTTATGAAACGAGGATCTTACCATTTGGCAATATGGGGGTGCTCAATATTCTATAGGGTTAATTCACCTAAAAATGAAATTGATGTCATTAAAGGGTTACTTCAGCGATTAGCATATGGCTTTGTATCAGTAGAAACCCCGGAGTATATTCAAATGATCGTGCTCCCCCCTCTTATATCCTCCTGAGACGAGAGATTTATGCATTTTATTTCTGGAAAAATTCCACTCGTGACGCAAATTGACAATATTTGCGTCATCTATTGAATGTTTGCCCAGGTTTGCCCGCATGTTTTACACCCGCACATGGGGAATGGGAGATCACACTTATAGCACAGCTCAGCTACAGGCACTCATTTAAACGGATGCTGAGCAATATAAGTGTTTTAACTTCTCAAATTAATTTCTATGAAAGTTAAGCTTCCAAAGGCATGAACTGAAAACGTGTTGTGAATGTATGCCGCGAGTGTGGCCGCGATTACCTCAGCTCTCATCACGAGAGCTCATCAGCTCATTTATGACGTTCAGTGTAATCTGACTCCTAATCTGAGTTAGTGCTGTGAGACTCACGCGGCGACTCGATCGTTATATTGAGCACACACGTTCAGTATTTAATTGTACTTTCTGAACTCAGTCACAGTAATCCAGTAGTGGTGGCATTGGGAATGGCCTCACAGGGTAGCGAAGCATTCTGGGAATTGTAGTCTTTCATCCCCATGAGACAAAAATACATTTTCTGTCTTTTCTCAGTCTAGAAAGCACCAAATTCAAAAATAATTTCACATTTCTACTACATTAATGACCCAGTTTAAATACAGATTCATCTTTCCAGCGCTGAAGTACCCCTTTAATGACTCTCTCTAATGTCATTCCACACACATCTTCACACACAGTTTAAGATATTTTATATTTAGTCCGAGAGTGTATGCAAGTGTATGCACACTATACTATGTCCATGTCCAGAAAGGGAATAAAAACATCATCAGAGTAGTCCATATGAGATGTCAGTGGGTTAATTAGAGTCTCTTGAAGCGTCGGAAATACATTTGGGTCCAAAAATAACAAAAACTACGACTTTATTCAGCATTGTCTTCTCTTCCGCGTTTGTTTTCAATCCTCAAATAAAGATTCAAACGGTTATGAATCAGCGTATTGATTCATGATTCGGATCGCGTGTCAAACTGCTGAAATCACGTGACATTGGCGATCCGAATCATGGATTTTATAACCGTTCAAATCTTTATTTGAGGATTGAAGACAAACCAGAAGAGAAGACAATGCTGAATAAAGTCGTAGTTTTTGTTATTTTTGGACCCAAATGTATTTTGGATGCTTCAAGAGATTCTAATTCTGTTGGATGTTTTTTTAAAGCACATAATGCAAATGCTAAAAAAATATCTAAAATGAACATCAAAATAAAAGATAATTTGAAATATTAAAACAACCATAAAGCTGTAGGCTTTATTTTGAGTTCTAGCTGAAATGGTCAGTTTTTTGTTGTCACATGATGTTGTCCGCTTTCCCAGCGCAGGTGAAGGAGACATTAACATAAACAAAAGATAATTCAAAATATTAATACAGCCAAAAAGCTGTAGGCTTTAATTTGAGTTCTAGCCAAGTGGCAACCTCCCGCGATCTCTCTTGAAGCCAATACAGAAGTAATGTAAACTGCAATTCCTCGTCTGGCCACTAGAGCGGCTCCAGAAGGAGCAGAATCTCAGTGAGCCGCATGTTAAAATGCCCAACTTTACAGCAGAATAAAACATGTTTACAGTCTGGTACAAATTGTGGTTTTGGCTTATACGGCTAATTTTGACCCTCATGACGACTCTGAGGGGGGTGAATTTTTTTATAACTCATTCGTTTACGTTATATAAAGCCTTAAAGTTCTGCATAATTAAGGGCGTGGCCACTTTGAGTGACAGGTGGATAGCCATTTATCTGCTGTCTATAGTCATTGTGTCACCTAAGCTCCGCCCACATCCCGCCTTTTTGACCATTTTCTGTTATCTGGGAGTGACACGTGATGACTCGCTAGTAAGATGGCGACGCCCAGCTCGCCCCTACTTTAAGCTTCAGAACGGCTTATCGGAATCCTATGGGTGACATCACGGACACTACGTCCATATTGTTTTACAGTCTATGGTTCTAGCTAAAATGGTCAGTTGTTGGTTTTGTTTGTTGTTGGTTTTGTTTGTTTTCACATGATGTTGTCTGCTTTCCCTGCACAGGTGAAGGAGACCATTAAAGAAAACATCAAGGAGCACCTGCTGGATGAAGACGAGGATGAAGAGGAGGAGCAGCGGCGGCGCGAGGAGAAGTCCAAGTCTCTGAGTCTGCTGGAGTATAATCTGACCATGGACACGGCCAAGCTTTTCATGTCCTGCCTGCATGCCTGGGGCCTCAATGGAGAGCTGGACGAGGTGTGTGTGAGCCGGCTGGGCATGCTCCGCCCACACACTCCCATCTCCTTCGGCCTGATATCGCGCGGAGGCCACATGTCTCTGATGCTGCCGACCTTCAAGGACTCGCTGCTGCGACGGCTGGCCCAGGGCTGCTCCGAGGGCCGCAAGCTCTCCGTTTCCGAGATCGTGGGCAAGGGAACGTACGGCGTATCGAGAGCCGTGACCACACAACACCTGCTGTCCGTCATCTCACTGGCCAACACACTGATGGGCATGACCAACGCCACCTTCATCGGAGAGCACATGAAGAAAGCGCCAGTCAGGTGAAGTCTCTCAGACACTCACTCACTCTCACTCACTCACTCACTCACTCACTCACTCACTCTCTCTCACACACACACACACACACACACACACACACACACACACACACACACACAC
This sequence comes from Pseudorasbora parva, assembly GCF_024679245.1. Lineage (NCBI taxonomy): Eukaryota > Metazoa > Chordata > Actinopteri > Cypriniformes > Gobionidae > Pseudorasbora > Pseudorasbora parva. Next base: position 2,986,377 of record NC_090189.1, read on the forward strand.
ACACACACACACACACACATACACACACACACACACACACACACACACACACACACACACACACTCACACACTCACTCACTCACTCACTCACTCACTCACTCACTCTCACACACACACACACTCACTCACTCACTCACTCACTCTCTCACACACACACACACACACACACACACACACACACACACACACACACACACACTCACTCACTCACTCACTCACTCTCACACACACACACACACACACACACACACACACACACACACTCACTCACTCACTCACTCTCACACACAGACACACACACACACACACACTCACTCACTCACTCACTCTCACACACAGACACACACACACACACACACACACACACACTCACTCACTCACTCACTCACTCTCTCACACACACACTCACACACACACACACGCACGCACGCACGCACACACACACACACGCACACACACACACACTGCCCCTAAATCTACCCATCACAGGAAACATTCTGCATTTTTACTTTCTCATAAAAACTCCTCCTGTGTGATTTATAAGCCTTTTGAAAAGTGGGGCCATGGGTAATGTCCTCATATTTCACCCTCTCCTGTAATACCTGTCATTATACACATTTGCGTCCTGATGTTTCACAAAAACATGCCCACAAACACACACTTGCAGACAGCTTATTATAGCATATTATACTGCACAAAGATGGGGTCCTGTTCAAAGTGTCTCAGAGACTCTATTAATATAACTATATATATATATATATATATATATATATATATATATATATATATATATATATATATATATATATATATATAAAGACTGGGTTATTAATATAAATATTAGTTATTAAACTAAACGAAAATCCCAAATGTTGCCTTGGCAATCGACCAAAATAAGTTTAAACTGAAGCACCAGTGGAAATAAATAAAAACAAAAACTGAAATAAAAATAAATTAAACCTAAATAGCAATATAACATAAAAGCGTATGACAAATTAAACAAACTATATATATATATATTTTTTTAGATTATGTCTCTCACAGTGGACATGCACCTACGATGACCATTTCAGACCCCTCCATGATTTCTAAGTGGGAGAACTTGCAAAATAGCAGGGTGTTCAAATACTTATTTTCCTCACTGTATATATATATACTTTTTCACCCAATTGTACTAATTATTATTACTTCAAAATTCTCATTATACTAATGCACACTTGTAATAATCATTCATTCTGTGGTTATTTTTATATTTAAATTGGAATGCTAAATTATGTGTACATTTTGTGTGTGTGTGTGCGTGCGTGCGTGCGTGCGTGCGTGCGTGCGTGCGTGTATGAGAGAGAGAGTGAGAGTGTGTGTGTTTGTCAAGCGGCAACCTCCCGCGATCTCTTCTGAAGCCAATACAGAAGTAATGTAAACTGTAATTCCTCAACTGGCCACTAGAGCGGCTCCAGAAGGGAGCAGAATCTCATTGAGCCCCATGTTAAAATTCTCAACTTTAAAGCAGAAAAAAACATGTTTACAGTCTAGTACAAATTGTGGTTTTGGCTTATAATGCTAATTTTGATCTTCATGACAACTCTGAGGGGGGTGAATTTTTTTATAACTCATTCGTTTCCGTTATATAAAGCCTTAAGGTTCTGCATAATTAAGGGCGTGGTTACAAGTGGATAGCCATTTATCTGCCGTCTATAGTCATTGCGTCACCTCAGCTCCGCGTACATCCCGCCTCTTTGCCCATTTTCTGTTATCCGGGAGTGACACGCGTTGACTCGCTCACAAGATGGCAACGCCCAGCTCGCCCATACTTTAAGCTTCAGAACGGCTTATCAGAATCCTATGGGTGACGTCACGGACACTACGTCCATATTTTTTTACAGTCTATGGTGTTTGTATACTGCATTTTTATATTGATACTTTTATTTACTTTATCATTAATACTTTATTAATTTATTTATATATATATATATATATATATATATATATATATATATATATATATATATATATATATATATATATATAAAACAAGCATCGACCATGGTGTTTAAATGCACTAACATATTTAGTTTTATTTATAATTTATCATTTTAAATCAGTTTTTATGTTTTCTCTTTGCATTTTAATTTCAGCTTAAAGTTATTGTAATATTTTTTTGGCCCACTTTTTTTTTTTTTTATACATATAGTTCTTTTTCATTTTTATTTCAGTTTTAGTTTGAATTGTTTCAGTACATCAAGTTAAACTGAAAGAAAATGAGAAATGATGTCTTGGCAAATAAAAAGCGCAGAAAGACAGTAAATGACCTTGGAGCGTCATGTGGCGCTTCAGCCCCGCTGGTTCTGTTGTTTACCTGTGTTCTCTTATGCGGATCCGGGGGCTTTAATTTTCGCGGGTTCCCAGGGGTCGGCTGGAGGTTCAGGCGTGTGTGTGCGGACGGTGTCGGAGCATGAAGCGTCTCATCTCCACCCAGGGGCCGCGGGGCCAGACTCGCTCCCAGGGGACGGAGTGGTTGTTCTGGTCATGATGGCCCCGCGGGTGGAGCGGCTGAAGGCTATCGAGCTCTTTCTCTCTTGCTGCGCTCGCTGTTTGTTTGCTGATCGTTCAGCTTGTCCGCAGGTGAGAGATTTCAGTGTCGTGCTCGGCAGGTGAACTGACGTGAAATCCGTCGATACGCGCCGTCGATGTGTTTGTGTATCGTGTTTAGATTGAAGGGCAGCGCCAGCGATTTCTCTCAAAGGCGGTTTTACCTTGAAATAACTTTCACCAGTCAATATAATGAGACCTATTTTGAAGTAGTGCTTGATTTTTTTTTCTTCATAGGCTTAGGCTTCCTTTCAAGCTATTTCACCGATCAGGCATAAAATTATCATTATCCTAATATTCTGTTGGTCCCTCTTTTGCTGACCCGTCGAGGCATGGACTCCATTAGACCCCTGAAGATGTGCTGTGGTATGTGGCACCAAGATGTTAGCAGCAGATCTTTTACGTCCTGGAGAATCTGGAGGACAAGTCAACCTGGCCTTTTTCAACAGGATAATGAGCCAGTATTTATCAATAGTGGTCCAAGGAAGAAACAGTGAATGACAGGACCCAAGGTTTCCCAGCAGAACATTGCCCAAAGCATCACACTGCCTCCGCCGGCTCGCCATCTTCCCATAGTGCATCCTGGGGCCATGTGTTCCTCAGGTAAGCCACACACACACACACATCCGGCAATCTACGTGATGTAAAAGAACACGTGATTCCTCAGACCAGGCCACCTTCTTCCATTGCTCCGTGGTCCAGTCCTGATCACACGGGCCACTGTTGGTGCTTTCGGCGGGGTCAGGGGTCAGAGGGCACCCTGACTGGTCAGCGGCTATGCCGCCCCATACGCCACAAACTGAGCTGCTCTGTGTATTCTGTCAGCTTTCTATCAGAACCAGCATTAACTTCTGGAGCAGTTTGAGCTCCAGTAGCTCGTCTGTTTGATCGGACCACACTGGCCAGCCTTCGCTCCCCACGTGCATCAATGAGCCTTGGCCGCCCATGACCCTGTGGCCGGTTCTCCACTGGTCCTTCCTTGGAGCACTTTTGATAGAGACTGACCACTGCAGACCGGGAACAGCCCACAAGAGCTGCAGTTTTGGAGATGCTCTGACCCAGTCGTCTAGCCGTCACAATCTGGCCAAACTCGCTCAAATCCTTACGCTTGCCCATTTCTCCTGCTTCACACACATCAACTCTGAGGACAAAATGTTCACTTGCTGCCTAATATATCCCACCCACTAACAGGAGCCGTGATGAAGTGATCATCCCCTCACCTGGTCATAATGTTATGCCTGATCAGTGTTAGTTTTATCCATGTGAAGTACGTCCTTCAGTTTACACACAGATATTAAAACACTTCTTTCAATCTCTGTGTTGCTCTGAGCGAAATCCACCCCAGATTTTTACGAGGCAATTTCACATTTACGGCCTCACTTTAGATTTATTTTCTAAAATCTTTGGAGGGCAAAGTTACGCAGTGGAAAGCTAAAATGGCCAGAAAAGATGGTATTTTCAATATCTTGTCAATAAACTTCTCCAACTAGACCAGGATGAACCTCACAGTTGAAATAAAAGGAACGTCTCATTGCTGTTGGTGTTAGTTTCCATCAGACTGCAGTTTTAGTGGCTTTTATAATGCGCTCACAAGGTTTCACAAAGCGGCTAAAACTTTCCTCACACACATACACACACACACACACACACACACACACACACGCGTGTTTCTTGAGCTCCTATCAAATGCCCTTTGACTGTACGGTTTGCCAAGTGAAACACTTCACACGGGTCTCTAAGCTTCTTAAACTCGGTCAGAAGTCGTTTGTTTTGTACCTCCAGTCCCCTCTTAAAATCCTGAGCAGAACGTGCAGTCAAAGATCTCAGAGGAGCTTCTTCTGATGCCATAACGAGGTCCGGCTCTCGTTAGAGGGAGTTTGACCGGTGGAGCGGAGAGCAATGATGACAGACACAAAAACACTGAATATAGACAAAGTATAGAATATAAAAGAGAGAGAAGGAGCGAGATCTTGTGTGTGGAAGAGATAACAAGCTGAATACACGATGACATCTCCTCTTTACTTTTTTACAACTTGTGTTGGCGATATAGCTCACATTGACTCAGAACATTATATTTTAATTTAATTAATTACATTTATTTATTTTTTTATTTTATTGTATTTGATTTGATTAGATATTATTCCAATCATTTAGATGTTTATTGCAAGAGTAAAAATGTAGACGTATTTGTGCGATATCTACAAAAACATATATCTCAATATTTTTGGGGAATTTGTTGATATAATGCTATATTTTACATATTATTCACAGATGTGTTTGTTACAGTGTTCTCTTAGTTTTAATACATTTTTAATAATATTTTTAATTAGCTTTTATTTTTATATTTTAGTAATACTTAGTTTCCTTTTTTTAGTAATGTGCTGTTGTCCTTTTTTATGTTAATAATGTTATTTAGGTTTCATAGTTTTTTTTTGTTTTTATTTATTTCCAGTTAATATTTTTAGTGCTTCATCTTAAAAAATTATTTTATTTTATGAAATTATGATTTTTTTTAAATCAGAATGAACCATGATTTGACTAATCAGTGGTTGTCAGGTAGATTCATAATGTAATAAGTTTAATACATTTGCATTAGCAGTGTGCGATATCGACAAAAAAAATGTGTTTTTTTTATTATATTATATTTTTATTTTTATTTTTATTTTTATTTTATATTATATTTTTTATTTTATTTTAAAGAAATTCAACAGAACAACGATGACTTGAATCAGGTAAAAGTATAGATAAAAGCTATAATTTACATTCTTCACAAATGTTTTTGTGACAGATTTATCTTTTTTATTATATATTTTAATTAGCTTTTATTTTTTTTAGTAATATTTAGTTTAATTTATAGTAATTTTGTTATGTGCTTTTGTCATTTTATTTATTTATTTAATGTAAATAATGTTATTTAGGTTTAATTGTTTTATTTTTTATTTAAATGTTTTATGTGTTAGTTTTTATTTCTTTCCAGTTAATAATTTTAGTGCTTTAACTTAAAAGCTTATTTAATTTTATTGCCAGGGCAACATTTCTAATTTTCATTTAGTTTAATTTTCAGCTAATATCTACAATTTATTTAATAACAATTAACAGAAATGTTTTAATGGTTGTAGTTTTAGCGTTAATAACTAGTGCTTTATTACACTAGCACGTGCTTTTTAAGAGGAGAATATACATTTTTGCTTATAATATAAAAATAAAAACAAATTTATGGGGAAAAAAATTCTTATTTATTTATGTAAAACAGAAAGACATGCAATTTAAAAAAGTGCAAAAATATTTGTGGCCAAAGTGGCCAAATGGATTTACCAACAAAAACTATTGTAATGAGAGCATTTTAAACACATGTATTAAAGTTAGTAACTGGAAAAAATACAACCTAAACTGAAATAAAACTGAAATAAAAATAAATGACACCTATAAAACGTTAAGCGCATAAAGAAATGACTAAAGATTAAACTAAATTTAACTCAAAAGCTAAAAAATAAAAAGCTAATTCAAAGCAATCATAAAACTAAAAAAACACATATCCGCATATTTGCTCACACACACACACACACACACACACACACACACACACACACACACACACACACACACACACACACACAGGTACCGGTCTGATGTTAAATTCTGTGCTGTAGATATGTGTGTTAAATATTTCATTTGGCCTTTTGTGTTTCAGGCCCCCAAGACCAGGAACCCCCGAGAGCCCGAGGAGGAGTGGCCCGCAGGCCTCCAGCCCGGCCCTGCAAGGACAGATCAAACAAGGTGACTACAAAGACCAAATACAGCCTCTCGCCGTCAAACACACACACACAAAACCCTCGGACTCTTCCTATTTTATGATTGTATTTTGTTTTGTTGTGTTTCAAACAGGAACCATGATGTGATTAGATTCATAATGTTTAATGCAAGAGTTGAAATGCATTAGGGGTGGGCAATTTATACATATATACACACTCACCTAAAGGATTATTAGGAACACCTGTTCAATTTCTCATTAATGCAATTATCTAATCAACCTGGCAGCTGCTTCAGTGCATTTAGGGGTGTGTTCCTGGTCAAGACAATCTCCTGAACTCCAAACTGAATGTCAGAATGGGAAAGAAAGGTGATTTAAGCCGTTTTAAGTGTGGCATGGTTGTTGGTGCCAGACGGGCCGGTCTGAGTATTTCACAATCTGCTCAGTTACTGGGATTTTCACACCCTTTCATTTCTAGGGTTTACAAAGAATGGTGTGAAAAGGGAAAAACATCCAGTATGCGGCAGTCCTGTGGGAGAAAATGCCTTGTTGATGCTCGATGTCAGAGGAGAATGGGCCGACTGATTCAAGCTGATAGAAGAGCAACTTTGACTGAAATAACCTGGAAAAATGCTGCCTGGTCTGATGAGTCTCGATTTCTGTTGAGACGTTCAGATGGTAGAGTCAGAATTTGGTGTAAACAGAATGAGAACATGGATCCATCATGCCTTGTTACCACTGTGCAGGCTGGTGGCGGTGGTGTAATGGTGTGGGGGATGTTTTCTTGGCACACTTTAGGCTCTTTAGTGCCAATTGGGCATCGTTTAAATGCCACGGCCTACCTGAGCAGTGTTTCTGACCATGTCCATCCCTTTATGACCACCATGTACCATCCTTGTTGAATCAATGCTACGTAGAATTAAGGCAGTTCTGAAGGCGAAAGGGGGTCAAACACAGTATTAGTATGGTGTTCCTAATAATCCTTTAGGTGTGTGTGTGTGTGTGTGTGTGTGTGTGTGTGTGTGTGTGTGTGTGTGTGTGTGTGTGTGTGTGTGTGTGTGTGTGTGTGTGTGTGTGTGTGTGTGTGTGTGTGTGTGTGTGTGTGTGTGTGTGATGGGTAGGTTTAGGGGCAGGGGCAGTGTAGGGGGATAGGATGTACAGTTTGTACAGTATGAAATCCATTACGCCTATGGAAAGTCCCCATTAAACATGAAAACACGACGTGTGTGTGTGTGTGTGTGTGTGTGTGTGTGTGTGTGTGTGTCTATCAGAAGAGGAACCATGATTTGACTAATCAGTGTATGTCAGGTAGATTCATAATGTTTAATGTAATCGTTAAAATGCAGTAAAGATATATAAGTATTTGCATTAGGGGTGTGCGATACTGACCAAAAATAAATCTTAGTCTTATTTATTTATTATTATTATTTTTTTAATCAATTCATTTTATTTATTAATTTTTTTCAGTCAGAGCAGCCATAACTTGACTCAGTTGTTGTCAGGTGAAAATGTAGAAGTATTGCCATAAATTTGAATCTCAGCATTTTGGGGATTTTATCGATAACAGCATTAAAGTTTATTCTTCTTTTCATACTAAGATAGCTTTCTATAGTGCAGAGGAAAATTCCGGCAGGAGAAAATACTGATCTTAGCAAACACCAATAATAAAACTTCTTGTTTTGCATGCAAATTCTAGATAACATGCACCAGAAAACTTGTCCGGTTTCGTGCAGGGTGTCTGATTAAGCCCTGTTAGTAACACACACACACACACTCTCTCTCTTCATAACACGTGCCCTAATTTGTCGCCCTTCCTGAGCAGCTATTGTTGGTCCACAATAGAGCAGGACTGTGAATAATCGCTTGTGTTCAGTTGCTCACGCCACACGCCTGTTTGGCCTCATTCAGAGGGGAAGTGGCTTCTGTTGTACTCGTCTCTTTGACCAGAAGGGCCTGCAGCGTTTCTTTCTCATGCTAAAAGTCTTTCACTGGACAAAACCGCTGCGAGAAGCGTTAGCGCTCCGTGTCCGGCGTTCTGACACGTGCCTGTCCGATGAATTCTCACGCTGGACGAGATTGCGTTTAGAGAAGGAGAATGTTATGATTCACTTTTTATCTCCCACAGATAGAGAGAGAGAGAGAGAGAGAGAGAGAGAGAGAGAGAGAGAGAGAGAGAGAGGGTCCTCTGAGATGTGCTGAGAATATTGATCTAACACTTCTCTTTAGGTTTGTACACATAATGAAAGTTATTCAACGCGTGTAGCGTTTTTCCCCTCCTCTCGTTTCCTCGTATTGATCCGGACGGGTGTGTGAAACTGTGCTCAGGTTGTGTTATTAAGTGTTTTTTAATGGAGTCGTTCTTTAAATCGTGTGCCGAGATAAAAGCCGAGCATGTGCCGGCGGAACGAGGGATTTGGAGAAACAAATGGCAGCGTTTGGAGCAAATCTCGCTGAGCCGTGGAGAAGTTTCAGTCGGAGAGCGTAGAAGAGGCCTGGTGCTTAGTTTTTAACACGTGCTTTATTGTCATGAAGCGCTGAAGTCTTGACTTTTTAAAAATCACTTTTCTTTCAGACTGACACATTGGAGTTTAATGCCTTTTATTCCATGTCTGTCGATGTTGTTATTCCATGTCAATATTGAATGCTCTATTTAACATTTAATATGTAAATAACAGCTTGATCGAGGACAGCAGTACTAGTACTTTGATGTCCAGGTTTTTTTTTGCTCAACTAAATAAATGATTTTGCCAAATAACTTTGTGAGATATACAGACCTAAAGGAACACTCCACTTTTTTTCAAAATAGGCTCATTTTCCAAGTCCCTTAGAGTTAAACTGCTGAGTTTTACCATTTTTGAATCCACCCAGCCGATCTTTCTATCAGGCGGTAGCACTTTTAGCAAAGCTTAGCATACATCATTGAATCGGATTAGACCATTAGCATCACGCTCAAAAATGACCAATGACTTTCCGATTTAAAACTTGACTATTCTTTAGTTACATCGTGTACAAAGACCAACAGAAAATGAAAAGTTTAGATTTTTAGGCCGATATAGATAGAAACTATTCCCTCATTCCTGGTATTACGCAGCGCCTGAAAGTAGTCCTCAGATAGGTAACTTCCAAAGTGACCGGCACTATGTTTTTGTAGTTGCAGAAAATGCTTGCAGAGTTGCAGCCGGCAAATTATGGATTTACCTGTCCGATAAGCCATGGTTCTGTCATGAAGGGCTGTGATAGTAAGAAGAAGGTGTATTCTACCATAATGTTTCACAGAATACTAACAAAAAAATATATATATTTTACGCTGGTCTTAGTACACGATGTAACTACAGAAGAGTCAAGTTTTAAATAGGAAAAATATTGAAAGTCTTTGGTCATTTTTTTGAGCGTGATGCTAATGGTCTAATCTGATTCAATGATGTATGCTAAGCTATGCTAAAAGTGCTACCGCCAGATACAAAGATCGGCTGGATGGATTAGAAAACGGTAAAACTCAGCAGTTTAACTCTAAGGGACTTGGAAAATGAGCCTATTTTTTAAAAAAGTGGAGTGTTCCTTTAACAAGTTTAGTGTTTTTGTCTTCCCTCAATTTAAAATATCTTAATCAAACTTACCATCTACTGAATGTGCACAGCGGACACATTGTAGAAAAACACCGTCCACTCTGTCTGTTTGTTTGTCTGCTGAAGTTTTTCTCTCCACACTGCAGGTGCGGCGGATCCCTGTCTCTCTGTCTGCATGCATGGCTTCGCTCTGCCATCTCTCTCTCTCTCTCTCTCTCTCTCTCTCTCTCTCTCTCTCTCTCTCTCTCTCTCTCTCTCTCTCTCTCTCTCTCTCTCTCTCTCTCTCTCTCTCTCTCTCTCTCAGTGCTCATGGAAATTGTAGTTCTTGCTCACTCAATCACAGCTGTCCATCTCTTAAAGTCGGCATGAAACGGAAGTTAAGATCGTCTCGGGTGCACACTGTGCAAATCTGGCCACGATTTGGCCGTCTGGGACAAATTTAGCAAATCCTAAAAGATTCCTCTGATCCGAGGCTAAAATCTGACGTCTTTGGTCGTTAGTTTGACATGTTCACCGGCAGCCGATTAATGAGCGCTGCGATCAAATTTGACCTCAGACGAAATTCTGGCAGTGTCAGAAGATTTGGCACACAATCCTGCAGTGTGACTCCTGCTACGACGACAGTCAAATATCTCCGTTTTTCAAGACAAACTATGACCAAAACGAGAGCTAGAGATTTCTTTGTAGCCAGCATTTCAGTCCCGCGTGTAATGCAGCTCACCGTCACCGAACGCGTCATTCATTGATGATATAAAGCTCCGGGTGAGTTTTCTTGTGCGCGTCCGTTTTTAGCGCGCCTTCACTATCGTCGTGCAGTCTGACATTAATGCCAACTGAGATCTTACAGTGTGATCATGGCTTACATCGGGGATCGTGTTCGTACAGTCTGACAAGGGACATTCGCAAAGGATTTTGAAAAACCGCACAGTGTGCAGGTTTCGGTGAAACAGACTCTGAAATTAGAAAAAGTGTAGGGCAAGGCTTGATTTCGTCCTTCGGGAACTGATTGGATCGTTGGAAGTTGGGCGTTGCTAACAAAATGGAGGCAGATTTGAATGCCCTCAGCAACCGGTGTCTGAGAGGCGGCGCAGAAACGAGATAGAGAAGTCGTTTCGAGGGGGGGACGGCAGGTTAATGTATTTAATTTAAGATTATAAGAGTAAATACATTTTTTTTATTTTTTTAATGAAGTGCACAGATAAATAATTTCTAGTAAACACTACAATATGACATAAAAATACAAATTGTTAAATTTGTTTTAATGCCGTCTTTAATGAATGTGTGTTTTAAGAACTGCATTTGCCATTTGTGAAAGGTTGGTTTTCTATGGAGCCCCTAAAGGGACGTGGTGGAGGAATTTTTTTAGGTGGGGAGGTATTTTTTTCCCCTAAACCTTTTGCGTTCCCTCGCAAAGACATTTGCGTTCCCTCGCAAAACTTTGCGTTCCCTCGCAAAACTTTGCGTTCCCTCGCAAAACTTTGCGTTCCCTCGCAAAACTTTGCGTTCCCTCGCAAAGACATTTGCGTTCCCTCGCAAAGACATTTGCGTTCCCTCGCAAAGACATTTGCGTTCCCTCGCAAAGACATTTGCGTTCCCTCGCAAAACGTTGCGTTCCCTCGCAAAGACATTTGCGTTCCCTCGCAAAACTTTGCGTTCCCTCGCAAAACGTTGCGTTCCCTCGCAAAACTTTGCGTTCCCTCGCAAAACTTTGCGTTCCCTCGCAAAACTTTGCGTTCCCTCGCAAAACGTTGCGTTCCCTCGCAAAGACATTTGCGTTCCCTCGCAAAACTTTGCGTTCCCTCGCAAAGACATTTGCGTTCCCTCGCAAAACTTTGCGTTCCCTCGCAAAACTTTGCGTTCCCTCGCAAAGACATTTGCGTTCCCTCGCAAAACGTTGCGTTCCCTCGCAAAGACATTTGCGTTCCCTCGCAAAACTTTGCGTTCCCTCGCAAAACTTTGCGTTCCCTCGCAAAACTTTGCGTTCCCTCGCAAAGACATTTGCGTTCCCTCGCAAAACTTTGCGTTCCCTCGCAAAACGTTGCGTTCCCTCGCAAAGACATTTGCGTTCCCTCGCAAAACTTTGCGTTCCCTCGCAAAACTTTGCGTTCCCTCGCAAAGACATTTGCGTTCCCTCGCAAAACTTTGCGTTCCCTCGCAAAACTTTGCGTTCCCTCGCAAAGACATTTGCGTTCCCTCGCAAAACTTTGCGTTCCCTCGCAAAACGTTGCGTTCCCTCGCAAAACGTTGCGTTCCCTCGCAAAGACATTTGCGTTCCCTCGCAAAACTTTGCGTTCCCTCGCAAAGACATTTGCGTTCCCTCGCAAAACTTTGCGTTCCCTCGCAAAACTTTGCGTTCCCTCGCAAAGACATTTGCGTTCCCTCGCAAAACGTTGCGTTCCCTCGCAAAGACATTTGCGTTCCCTCGCAAAACTTTGCGTTCCCTCGCAAAACTTTGCGTTCCCTCGCAAAGACATTTGCGTTCCCTCGCAAAGACATTTGCGTTCCCTCGCAAAGACATTTGCGTTCCCTCGCAAAGACATTTGCGTTCCCTCGCAAAGACATTTGCGTTCCCTCGCAAAGACATTTGCGTTCCCTCGCAAAACGTTGCGTTCCCTCGCAAAGACATTTGCGTTCCCTCGCAAAACTTTGCGTTCCCTCGCAAAACTTTGCGTTCCCTCGCAAAACGTTGCGTTCCCTCGCAAAGACATTTGCGTTCCCTCGCAAAACGTTGCGTTCCCTCGCAAAGACATTTGCGTTCCCTCGCAAAGACATTTGCGTTCCCTCGCAAAACTTTGCGTTCCCTCGCAAAACTTTGCGTTCCCTCGCAAAGACATTTGCGTTCCCTCGCAAAACTTTGCGTTCCCTCGCAAAACTTTGCGTTCCCTCGCAAAGACATTTGCGTTCCCTCGCAAAACGTTGCGTTCCCTCGCAAAGACATTTGCGTTCCCTCGCAAAACTTTGCGTTCCCTCGCAAAACTTTGCGTTCCCTCGCAAAACTTTGCGTTCCCTCGCAAAGACATTTGCGTTCCCTCGCAAAACTTTGCGTTCCCTCGCAAAACGTTGCGTTCCCTCGCAAAGACATTTGCGTTCCCTCGCAAAACTTTGCGTTCCCTCGCAAAACTTTGCGTTCCCTCGCAAAGACATTTGCGTTCCCTCGCAAAACTTTGCGTTCCCTCGCAAAACTTTGCGTTCCCTCGCAAAGACATTTGCGTTCCCTCGCAAAACTTTGCGTTCCCTCGCAAAACTTTGCGTTCCCTCGCAAAGACATTTGCGTTCCCTCGCAAAACTTTGCGTTCCCTCGCAAAACGTTGCGTTCCCTCGCAAAGACATTTGCGTTCCCTCGCAAAACTTTGCGTTCCCTCGCAAAACTTTGCGTTCCCTCGCAAAGACATTTGCGTTCCCTCGCAAAACTTTGCGTTCCCTCGCAAAGACATTTGCGTTCCCTCGCAAAACGTTGCGTTCCCTCGCAAAGACATTTGCGTTCCCTCGCAAAACTTTGCGTTCCCTCGCAAAACTTTGCGTTCCCTCGCAAAGACATTTGCGTTCCCTCGCAAAACTTTGCGTTCCCTCGCAAAACGTTGCGTTCCCTCGCAAAGACATTTGCGTTCCCTCGCAAAACTTTGCGTTCCCTCGCAAAACTTTGCGTTCCCTCGCAAAGACATTTGCGTTCCCTCGCAAAACTTTGCGTTCCCTCGCAAAACGTTGCGTTCCCTCGCAAAGACATTTGCGTTCCCTCGCAAAACTTTGCGTTCCCTCGCAAAACTTTGCGTTCCCTCGCAAAGACATTTGCGTTCCCTCGCAAAACTTTGCGTTCCCTCGCAAAACGTTGCGTTCCCTCGCAAAGACATTTGCGTTCCCTCGCAAAACTTTGCGTTCCCTCGCAAAACTTTGCGTTCCCTCGCAAAACTTTGCGTTCCCTCGCAAAACTTTGCGTTCCCTCGCAAAGACATTTGCGTTCCCTCGCAAAACTTTGCGTTCCCTCGCAAAACTTTGCGTTCCCTCGCAAAACTTTGCGTTCCCTCGCAAAGACATTTGCGTTCCCTCGCAAAACTTTGCATGGGAACGCAAATGTCTTTGCGAGGGAACGCAAAAGGTTTAGAGAAAAAAAATATCTCCCCACCAAAAAAAATTCCTCCACCACGTCCCTTTAGGGGCTCCGTAGTTTTCAGTTTGTCAAAAGGAAAGGCATCTCTTTGTCGTTTTCTGTTGATTTTACTGTTCGTTATCGTCAGGGAGAATTCAAATTTTGTAATATGTTAATAATTGATCATTTTACAGGTGCGGCAAAATGTTTTGATGAATTGAGTAATTGCTTGTATGGAAATATTAGTGCAATACTCTATTAATGGTTTACAGTTTAGATTTATTTTAACATGCGCACACGTATTAATGTATAAATATATAGAGTTTATTCATATCTGATGATTCGACAGTACAGTAACTAGGGGAAATGCTGAACTATTGTGGAAGTTGACATAAAAAAATTATTTAAGCAGCTTTTTGCTAATTATTATTTAATTGTATTCATGCAACTATACAACATGTTACATTCTTGTACTTTTAATAATTTAAGTTCCCTATTTAATATTAAACATCAAAATGTGTCTAAAAATGACATTTAAAACGTTTATTCTGTAACGCTTTACAAAAAAGTAAATTTAGTTAACATTAACTAAATACATTAGTTTACAGGAATTATCAATGAAAAATATGTGTAAGGCATTTATTAATCTTAGTTAATATGAATTTCAACATTTACCAATACATGTAAATATTATTGCTGATGAACTAACAGCTGTATTTTAACTAACATTAACAAAATTAACGTTAACTAATAAGAGCTCACCAATTATTCCTATACATTTATACAAACTTTGTCTTAAATTGTCGTATTTAGTAAAAAACTGGCAGTATAGTTAATAATTATAAAAACTAGAATTTTAATGACCAAATAGTTCCTAGATTTTCATTTCTAGGTGTTTTCCATCTGTTTATTTTCATTTAATAATCAGTTACTTTCATTTCTAATGCTGCTGGAGGCTTTCTTTCTTTCTTTCTTTCTTTCTTTCTTTCTTTCTTTCTTTCTTTCTTTCTTTCTTTCTTTCTTTCTTTCTTTCTTTCTTTCTTTCTTTCTTTCTTTCTTTCTTTCTTTCTTTCTTTCTTTCTTTCTTTCTTTCTTTCTTTCTTTCTGTTTCACGTTTCTTTTCCTCTCTTTTCAAGCTGCGGTCGCTGTCCCGTCTTCTGCGTCAGGAGTGTCTCACTCTCCCTCAGTCAATGAAGGTATTCTCTCTCTCTCTCTCTCTCTCTCTCTCTCTCTCTCTCTCTCTCTCTCTCTCTCTCTCTCTCTCTCTCTCTCTCTCTCTCTCTCTCCCTCTCTCTCTCTCTCTCTCTCTCTCTCTCTCTCTCTCTCTCTCTCTCTCTCTTTTCTTTAGCTGCGCTCGTCTTCTCTTCCTGTGCTTTCCGTCTGCCTCACGCTCAGTGCCTGTGTGTGTTTATCGTGTTTGTGTGACGCGTCCTGTCTCGAGGTTAACTTTTCTACTGTATCTGTGCTTGTAGTGGTTTTCTGTCTGCGTGAATGTAAATGTCTTGGTCTGCATGCTTACCACACACACACACACACACACACACACACACACACACACACACACACTTCAAATCCTCAGTGTTTTAATAAATGTTTACGAGTAAAATATTTAAATCCTTAAAGCAGTTTTTCTACTGTACAGAAATAAATACAATTATAAATAATGCTAACATTTTACAATAAGGTCTCATGTGTTAACATTACATAAACTAGCAATTATAAATATATTTGTAAAGCTAATAACTGCAGTAGAAATCTTATTGTAAAGTGTAATTTAATTTTTTTTTAACAATTGTAAATAATGCTAACACTTTACAGTAGGGTCTCATTTGTTATCATTAGTTAATATACATAAACTAGCAATGGTAAATATATATGTGTGAAGCACAATTATGTTAACAAATACAACTTTGTATTGTGATAATGTATTTAGTAAATGTTAAAATGAACAATAACTGATTAAACCTTATTGTAGTGTTACCAAAATAATAGTATTTTTATTTTAGAGATGTTCTGTGAAAAAAATCAATGTTTTAAAATGCTTCTGAAATTTGTGTTTCTTGTAATATATCAGAAAAGTAGAAGACGGCCCATTCCCACATTGCATTGTTTTTTATTAATAATTTAGTTTTTTGAAAAAACTCTTGGATGTAAAAGTTACTGCTCGTAACATTATTTTACTACAGTACTTGATATGAACCAACAGTGCATTTAACTTAATTTTAGTGGATGCTAATTTCAGTATTTCGTTAATGCATTAACATGAACAATGCACATTCCTATTATTATTAAATATCACCAACAAAGGTTAATAAATGCATACTGTTAGTTCATGTTAGTTAATATATTAAGTATTTATGACAAATGAGACCTGTCACAAAATCTTGGACATTAGTAATGGACATTTTAATTCAAAAGAGAGACAAATATGTCCACTGTAAAAAAAAAACATTTTAAAAGCTATCTTTGCATTAATGCTTCAGTGTTTCTCTGCATTTTTAGAGATCCAGTCTAGATTTTGTTCATGAATTTGATCAGTTTCAATGGCTGTAAGAGTGTGTTCCTAAAGGTAAGTTGATCTTGTTTCACAAAGAAATGTAATTTCTTTGAGGTTGAGTCTGTTTTCTCCTTCCAAAAGCGGTTCCATATATTTCTGATATATGTGATTCTGTGTTGCTCATGTTTCTCCGTGGTTTCTCTAGGGTCCTGTAAGGATGTTCTTCAGAGCAGCTGGCTGTAGTTGTGGATCGCTGTGATTAACTCTCGGTGTGATTGTGTGTTTGTGTAGGGTGGAGTCAGCTGGCCGCCATGCATTGTGTCATGCTTCCGGATCTCCTGGGTTTGGATAAATTCAGGCCTCCTCTTCTGGAGATGCTGGCGCGCAGATGGCAGGACCGCTGCCTGGAGGTATTAAAGTGTATTATTGATATTTCAGTTATTATATATTTAGGGGGGAAACACCAAAGGTGCGTAGGCACATAATGTATCCGTTTGCATTCTTATTATTC
Organism: Pseudorasbora parva; assembly: GCF_024679245.1. NCBI lineage: Eukaryota > Metazoa > Chordata > Actinopteri > Cypriniformes > Gobionidae > Pseudorasbora > Pseudorasbora parva. Next base: position 3,003,376 of record NC_090189.1, read on the forward strand.
TGCTTCCGTTTCTTTTTCTTCATTTTCCGCTCAATGTTGAGTGAAGTACACACGTACAAAGGTATTTTTTTATTTTAAAAAAAAGTGCATTCGCATTAGGGATGGCCATTCCCTAGATTCAATTATCTTAGTCAATCGTCAGGAGAATTAACAATTGACTATCGATTAATCATTAAAGAGGGGGTGAAACACTCAGTTTCAGTCAATCTCATGTCAATCTTGAGTACCTATAGAGTAGTATTGCATCCTTCATATCTCCGAAAACTCTTTAGTTTTATTATATTTATAAAAGAAATATGGGCTGTACCGAGTCTTTCCGGAAAAAAACGAGCGCCTGGAGGCGTATCGTGTGGGCGGAGCTAAAGAATGACGAGTGCGCTCAGTTAAAGCACGAGAGCGTCTGAAAGCTGACGTCCTCAAGCGTGGAGAAGAAAACGTTACCCTAATAAACCACGGCTATCAATCAGATAGCAGGCTCCATTGATAAGTTAACTAACGTTATACGCGATCGTGTCGTTTACTGATGTTAACTTGCGCAATGATAGCCAACAACAGACATTTGAAGCAGTTTTACTCACCGGCTGCTTCCAAAGCAGGACCGAACCTTTATCGCTGGGACCGCTCCGTCAAAAACACACTTCTGTGGTATGATTTGGTGAAGTCCTGACAGCAGTGACCGTGGAGATCCACTTTTGCGACGCGACTGAAGCGATGTTTTGAAGCTTCCCGTCATTTCTGCGTTCAAATCGGTTCAAATGCAGCGCTGCCTTCCCAGAATGCTGTGCTGAAGCGTTGAAGTCGCTCGACGTCACCCATAGGAATAAAGTGGAGCGCGGCGCCACAGAAGTGTTCACGGACGACTGGATCTGCACCTGAGAGTGTTTATTGGCGTGCATTTCCTCTCTCGCTCTAGTCACGCGCGCGCTCACCCTACCGGGAGAAGAGCCCGTACGGCCCATACAAGGACCTTCCGCTCTATTTAACGTCAAGTCGACCCATACTCGAAAAAAACTCTCCGAAACTTGTGAGAAACCGGAAGGAGTATTTTTAAGACAGAAATACTCCATCAAACGTCCAACATTAGTTTTTGAAACTTGGTCCATGTTTAGGATGGGAGTCCAAGTTACTTAAAGCTCCACTGTGTGATATTTTCCTCATCTAGCGGTGTAAAGGTATATGACCATCCAGTGAATAATAGTTTCTGTTCCTCTCAATTTTGATTTCATTTTAACTCCTACGGTGGCCGATTTAGTCCAAGATTAACATGGCTTCCAGTTCGACCTCATCAATGAGTGCCATCGAGTGTTAAAACGCGAAAAGTGAAGCTTGAATGTACGGGTATGTCCCTCTTTGGCTACTGTACTTTCAAGATGGAGGGGCAACATGGCCACCGGCAGTCGAACCCCTCACCCGTATGTATTATCAATGGCAAATTATAAACTTATGAGAATACTTTATTACTTGAAAGAAGTAAATATACATTAATGAGCACATATATTTTTGAAAGAACTAAGTGTTTTTAGCTAAGAATAAACTAAAAAAGTTACACAGTGTAGCTTTAACAGTGTAAACATCTCAGTATACATGAAGCAGCATTTCACCGCCCTTTAATTTTTTTATTATGAAATTAATTATTTAACTTTTATAATTCAAAAATGCAGTGAATACAAAAATATAGCGTGTTTTTCGTCCATGAGACCTTTATTACAAGATTAACGTTCAGTTAGCCTAGCAGAACATATGTGAATGAACATGTCACAATATTCCTCATTTAAATAAAGGGGCGGGGCCTGGTTGAGTTTAGTACTAGTGTGTTGAAACTGGCGGGTATGGTAAGGGTGGGGCATTTACTAAACACCAATCACAACGCACCACTCTAGCCGACCAATCAGAGGACAGTGTGCGTTTCAGAGGGAGGGGCTTCATAGAGACAGGAACTAAACAGAGCGTTACTGACAGACTGGGAAGAGAGGAGCCGCAACAATGGAGAACATGAGGAAATAATCAACATTCAGGAAGGAAAACCTGCTCTAGTAGAGAACAAACACACAATCAACACTCCTTTATTATTTTATTTATAATTTACAGCGAGTCTTTGTCACACACTAAGTCGAAGTGTTTGTCAGAGTGTGACGCCCGTGACCGCAGAGGTGTCGTACGCCACACTGAGAGCGAAATGAAGA